>NC_069126.1:73969231-74275469 GCF_026914265.1 Mya arenaria
TTTAACAAAGTTCGGAACAATCTGCCCAAACTGTTATTTTCCACCTTTAGCATGCAAAGTTGATATCAATTAATTTTACCTTGAAGAAGAAAGAACGACTGTACTATTTTTTATTGCTTTTACCTTTAAAGCTGCACTCTCACAGATCGAACATTTTGACAACTTTTTTATTCTTTGTCTTGGAACGAGCCAATTTTTTGCGAAAATCCATGGAAACCAATTAAATTATACTGCTGACAAAAAATGAGATCGCAGATATTTGTATTTAAGTTCAAAAATGATGTTTTATGGATTTTTCTTAAACCGTTAGTAGCGGTTTAGGCCATAAAACATTATTTTTTTGAACGGAAATATGAAAATCTACGATCTGATTTTTTGTCAGCAGTCTTTGGTTGGAAGATATTCACGCAAATATTTGCTCTTTCCAAGACAAAAAAAAGTTGTAAAAATGGTAAATCTGTGAGAGTGCAGCTTTAACATACAATACAGTTGATAATATGACATTTGTTATGTTTAGTAAGGAAGTATCTAGGTTAAATTGGAAATCAAAGCAAGTGTTTCAAACCTTTCTTCTAAGGTCCATGTAATATGTATTAAAAGGTCATACAAGCAAATAATGAAATTCTGTTAATACAATTGTCATAAAATGCATTTGCAATCTTTGATCTCATGAAGTATTATTAAATATATTCGGTTTTGTTCAGTATTACCATACACATTCTGTCTTCATTGCTAGGCTATGCAAACACATTTAAAATTTAGTTAAAGCCATCCTATATTTTAAGACAGCAACATTGACAATATAATTTTCGAAGGTAAAGTCGTGTTTAAGCATACTATATGACTCTGCATACCATAATTGTGTAATGGTTATCAAAAAATATATGTTTTTTTTCCCATATTGGTTCAAGTAACTAGTGAATTATGGGGAATTTTTCAAGTTCTCAAACTAGGGCGGTCATATAAGTCGATGTTTTGATTAACGAGATTACAAATAAATAGTTTGAATTTTACATACCGACTTCTTAAAATTGAATAAATATTTCATATCATTCAATATGCATACTATAATATCCGGACTTTTGTTATTTGTTATTAGATATTGATGCAAATTACTTTTCCGCAATAACTACGGATGCTTCGTTTTATTTTAAATATCAAAACATTATATTTGTACCTACAAAAAAAATTTATTCACTGAACCCTCGACGGACTAAACGGTGTGTGATTTATTGGACCCTAAGTGCAATCAACTGAGTACTTAAATCCTAAAAAAGTATTATCTGATCGGATAAATAAGTGTCGTAATTCTGTTCGCGTTGCAGACGCCCAGAGGATACTGTTGACTGCTACCATCATTATGTATTTTTATAAACAAGTGCAATTTATTGTTTTAATCACAACTTTACACCTTTTAACTTCAAGAACTAATCATACTACCAACGAAGAAATACAGGTTAATATGCTAGATAAGCAACACAAAGTAAAATGCAGTGTAAGACCGGCAACAACCAAACTTTTATACTGTCAGTGAGTCCGGACAGTTTTATTTCGGACAGAAACTTTATCCGTTTTAATAGTTCATATATAAAAAACCCTTTTAAATACAATGGACAATATAATGATCAGAATATATACACTGTGGATTCCCATAATGTTGTCAATAACTACAATATGCTGTTTTACCATTTTAAACACTCAAGAAGAGTTTACAGCAAAGCTATCCAGCTGAGACATAGCCTGAAGATTTTACTTTTAATAGTAGCTGGCGATGTAGCCCCTAACCCAGGTCCCGTCAAAGTGCCTTGTGGACAATGTGCAAAACCAGTTGCCAGGACCCATCGTGCTATATATTGTGATGGATGTTTCTACTGGTGGCACATGAAATGTGCTAACATGACCGCTACCCAGTATCAGCAACTAGGAAACAGCGATGAACCATGGATTTGTGAAACCTGCTCTACGTTCCAGTTTTCAGACTCCTTTTTCGACGATTCACTGTCAACATACGAAGTTTTCTTCAGCGATATAACACCACCAGCAGTGCAGACTCCATCATCTTCAGATACATCTGACATTGACTTAACTAATCTATTTGATGAGATCATAGATCAGAAGAAAATTCACCCAAAAAGATTTACATGTATACATATTAATATAAACAGTCTTAGATACAAGTTTGATATGCTTAAAGAAATTCTAGTAAAAAATATTGTTGACATATTATTTATATCGGAAACTAAATTAGATAACTCTTTTCCAGATGCTCAATTTTTGGTGCAAAACTACCATTTTTGGAGAAATGACCGTGATGGGAAGGGTGGTGGGATCAGATATACCTGGCGACAGGCGCAGTGAACTTGAATTGAACAATATCGAATCAATTGCAGTTGAGGTTAACCTAAATAAAGTCAAATGGCTTTTCTTTGGGGCATATAAACCACCAAGTTTGTCGAATGAAATGTTCTTTTCTGACTGTACACATATATTAGACAAATGCAGTTCATTATATAGTAATTTCACACTGATGGGAGATCTAAACTTTGATACACTGTGTCAAGCTAAAAGCACAACTCTTAATGATGTATGTGATGTATTTGATCTGAAAAACCTTGTCAGAAAACCGACCTGTTTTACCAAGAATTCTAAACCATCCCTTGTAGATGTCATTTTAACTAATAACCACACCTCCTTTGGGAAGGTTTTTAATTTTAACTGTGGCCTCAGTGATGTTCATAGTATGATTGGCTTCCAGTTGAAGGCTGAAGTCACAGCTAGTAAATCAAAGTGGTGTTCATATAGAAGCTATAAAAATCTTTGATGCAAATGCTTTTAATCATGATTTACAAACACGTATGGCTGCTCTAGATAGAGATACAAATGATATCAACAAGTCGTATAATGATTTTAGCATCGTTTTTGTAGACACTGCAAACAAACATGTTCCTGTAAAGCGTAAACAAAATATAGAAAAGTCAATTCCATATATGAATAAAACTCTCAAGCAATTTATTTTCAAGAAACGCATGTTACAAAATATTTACAACAAATACAGCACCAGTAAGAACTGGAAAAAATTCCGCAAACAAAGAAACCTAGTCACAAGCCTAAAAAGGAAATCTATGAACAAATATTTTCTAGAAAGATGCGTTGGAGGTTGCAAATCTAAATCTTTTCGGCAAACCGTAAAACCATTTTTAACCAACAAAGGCACTATAGTAAACAAAGATACACTTCTGTGTGAAAACAATGTGCTAATAAATAACCAAGAAGAGGTGTGTACCATTTTTAATGACTTCTTTGTGAACGTGGCTAAGGATATTGGTACAGAATCCATTGATATAGATGAAAACCACCCACGCTTAACTTCAATATCATCAAATCTGACATGTTAAGAGAAACTCAGCTTTAAACCCGTAGATACTTCTTTTATTAGCAAACAAATAGACAAACTATCTGCCAAAAAGGCAACCGGCCATGATGGCATTCCTGCCAAACTACTTAAATACTCCAGAGATACAATTACTCTACCAATTACAGATATGGTTAACATGAGTTTTTCGTCTTCAGTCTTCCCAGAGACTCTAAAATTGGCCCAGGTGACTCCTTTCCACAAAAAGAACAGCACATTAGACAAAGGCAATTAAAGGCCAGTGAGTATACTCCCGATAATGTCAAAAATATTTGAAAGAGCCATAAACACTCAGCTAACGGAGTTCTTTGACCTACATTTTAATAGTTCACTTTCTGCCTTTAGACCGGGATATGGCTGTCAGAGTGCCCTCCTAAAAAATACTGAAGATTGGAAGAAGGCTCTTGATGATAACAAGCATGTGGCAGCGATTCTGATGGACCTTTCAAAGGCTTTCGATTGTCTGCCTCATAACTTATTACTGATGAAACTTGGTAGTTATGGTGTCACTGATAGTGCACTAGAACTCATTTCTGATTACTTAAGCAATCGCAAACAATGTGTGTACAGAAATAAGCCCACTGAAACATATCTTTAAAGGAGTACCGCAAGGATCCATTTTAGGTCCTGTGCTTTTTAATATATTTATCAACGATATTTTCAACTTTATACATAGAAGCAATCTGTATAATTATGCTGATGATAATACTCTATCATATAGCGACAAAAACATAGACAACGTTGTCCAAATTTTGGAGTCGGATAGTAATATATTAATACAATGGTTCTCAGATAATCATATGAAAGCCAACCCCGAAATATTTCAAGCCATTGCAATAGGACAGAAAACTAAGGACCAAAATATAACCTTTAACCAAGACAGTGTCAAACTCTTGGGTGTCACAAAACTTAAATTTGATGTCCATATTTCAAGCATTTGCAAGAAAGCCTCAAGACAGCTTAATGTTTTAAAGCGAATAGGTCATAACCTTTGTAAACTAGGAAAATTAAACATATATAACTCATTTATCCTATCAAGTTTCAATTTCTGTCCAATTACTTGGCATTTTTGTGGCGAGGTGCATACTAAGAAGCTTGAAAAAGTACAAGAACGAGCCCTCAGATTTATATACAATGATTACACATCTGATTACCCAACATTTTTATCTAAATCAATGTTGCCAACTCTTAAGCTTAGAAGGTTAAGGTCCATTGCTATAGAAACCCATAAAATTATCCACAAGCAGGGTCCAATGTATCTACATGACTTAGTGGTAAGGTAATAAAAGAACATTCCTTTAACTTTAGATATAAGATGATGGCTGCTATCCTAACTGTAAGGACTACAACATATGGGTGCAATTCTTTCCGCTCCGGTGCCCCTTAACTCTGGAACTCCCTTCCACAACATTTCAGGGAAGAAACTAATTTTAATCATTTCAAGAGTTTAGTCCGGGCATGGAGCGGAGATAACTGCAAATGCTCATTTTGCATATAAGAATGCTGTCATATAAAATGCTGTAAAATGTCTTAATCAAAGATATGTTGGATGGGACCTCGCGAGCTTAGACTGCCTAGGCAGCTGGTCTCTTTCAATGTGTCTTTGATTTACATCATGTTAATTAATTGTGACTTCTTTTGCATTGTCGTATTACCTTGTGATTCGTATTTTCGATTAACTTCTGCTATAAATTATGCTAATCTACCTAAATTTTATATATAGTCTAATGTCTTTTAACTGCCAAATATGTTATATGTGATTTTACTATAAGAATTATTTATTTGTTTCAAGTGTACATACTGAATATTATTATTTGCATGCACTGATGTGTGTGATATATTAGTTACATAAATTATGCTATTTATTTATAATGTCGGTCAAAAGCTATTCATAGCTTATGTTAAACTGTTGATGATAGTACCCGACAATAAATAAATATTGACTTGACTTGACTTGACTTGAGATTAAGTGCATTGGTTAATTATGGGCGTATTAAAATAGAGATATCGGTGTCTAAGCCAATCGTCCGCTAAGCGCTACTTTGCCATCTACTAATGGCACAGGCGATACAATTATATTATCACATGGTGGGAGATGTAACTTTTATTATAAGACTAAAGTTAAACATAATTTTAAGCCTTGTTTAGGCGACCTTGTCTTTGAATGACTAACCTCTTAAGAGGTAGCAATGTTGCTCCGGCTCAATTCAATCGTTTACATGGTGATGATCGCATCCGGTCGTTTAGTACATGAATATAATGTATCCTTTTATATGATATTTGTAATTTATCTTTTATTGTTTTCAAGTTGATGAGTTCTCTGATAAAGCCATATATGTTTTAATTTAAGTAATTATTGATGCATGTTGAAACAAGTGTGAAGTCATGGCCATACAAACTAGTTTAAGCCCCCAGTATACTCGGGCTCGAGTACACTGTATTTCACTAACCGTTTAAAGTCGGTAATCTCAGCATTTATCTGTAAGTATATTTCAATAAGTGTGTTGTCTGTTTGTGGTGACTGTATTTTTGTGTGTTGTGTCTGTAGTGAATTGCCGTTTGGCCTTGCATAGTGCTCCTAAACGGGGAACGGGGTTTGTTTTTAAATTTTTGACGACTTGGGTTGTTCCTGTAGTTTTCAGTGTATTTATTAAAAATCTCAGGTTTAATAAAGTGTGCGTTCACCTGATAAGTTGCAGTTGATGGTTAATACTTATTAAACGCATACTTATCATTAACTAATTCGTCAATTGTAGTTTTAAACACAAGTTTTGGTACAAAACATGTCATGTTTCGTCCATTAATGAAAGAAAAGCAACATAAATGAAACATAGGAACAGAGAACTATTTTGGCATGTGTTCTCTATAAAGGTGTGTTCTTTCCATGCTGCTGTTGCATATTAATACAACAACAATATTCTATAATTGTGCGTTGAGATGAATTGAGTTGGTATCGTGTTATTTATCTTAGCTGTATGTCTTTTATTCCACGTCGTAATCAAACATCTTCGAAACCAAGGGTATACGTAATATGCCCCTTTGAAATTATCAATTCTAAAGCATATGTTACGGATTCTATACATGTACATGTTTCAGTGCAACTTACATCATCCCAGTGACAATGCCAGGCGGACTACATTGACTAATGGAACGGAAATGCAGCGCGTGCAAAAGAAGCGTGCACGTTGGGCATCGTGTAGATGCGCCCTTTAACATCCAGCTTTAAATTATATTTAATATGTTTGTTCGCATGTGCGGACTCGTTCCATTCGTTTGCTTGGTCATGTCAATGGTAGACAACCTTGATTTCACTGGGACCTTACTCGGTCATTTTCATCTTCTGTTATAAGTACGTATAGTGATATTGATGAACACGGGAGGACCCGAACCGGTTCTGTTCGTGTGTTGCGTCGAGTGTCAAGGGAAGGCAACCTGGGACGCAATAATGTTACCGGATTTCCGCGTCTGTGCATTGCCGTTTATGTATACATTGGGATTTCGGTGCTCGTATAACTACGAATGCACGCGCCCGAGAAGGCCCGGACTGGCCCCGTTTCTTCTCTAAGTCAAATATTTTTTTATCAAGAGTAGTCCTAAATTGCTCCGACTTTAGACTGATCGTTTCTTGCTTTGTGGTTTTGCGTATTAGCTGCTTTGACGGTTCTGTTCAAATATGACTTAGCATGTTTGTTGAACTTGCTATGCCCTCTCTTTTGATTTCATAACAATATAAAAGTGTTAAGGTTGTATAGCGTTTTCGTTCCAAACATTGTGCATCATTTGCCACACACTTTACGTTTTCATGAGGCGAACACATTTTGATAAGAAACAGTTTGTTTTTGTATTTATATTTTTAAGCGCTTGATAAGCATTTAAAGTTAAGTTTAAAATAAAAGCCTTTGAATGTACATGACTGTGAAAAATAAGGTCGTTGATAGTTTGCTCTGGCTTTCGGCGGACTGGCTTTTGAGTTACACACAATGATGTATGTATAGTATCATATAATAACCTACAATTGCATTCATGCGCATATATTTATGTATTAAAACACATACGTACGTATAGGTACTTACACCTATTGCTATAGTTACACAGTATCAACATTATGTGCAAACATTATGATATAGTATTGCTGTAACAACACAGTATTTGTCAAAATGATTTCATAATCTATGACAACCAAGGAAAGCTATTGATGCCACTTATCTTGTTTGAAATAGTTTGTTAACAAAACTACAATGAAAGATACGGGGACTAAGCTAGTACCAGCTAAAGAGATGCGACAGCCCTGTTAAATGGCGCAAGGATAAGACCCAACAAATTTTAATGATAGACACATAACTTATAGACCAAACATACTGTAAAACATACTCGTTAACAAGTGTTGTGATAACCGACAACATGAATGCATACATATGCCTTTGTTAAATATTTAGATAGCAACAACGATGATGGCAGTTAAAACGTTTGTAGCAATTCAATTCATAAACGTAAAACTGCATGTACAAGGGCACATATACATGGATATGAGTGCAAGTTTAAAGATCAACACAAATAAAAATACAAAAAGGTCACCGTTTTTATTTTCATTAACCGACTGAAACGTTTTATGTTAATAATACTATTCGTCATTCATTCATTTAGACTATTTTGTGAGGCATTTATATCGACTATGATATTGTAAAATAATAATGGAGTGAACAGTTGAAGCTTTGTTAAAATATCGACAAAGAAACATTGGCGCGGTAGCATGGATATATTTAAAAACATGGTTTTACTCTATTCACTATACTAAAAATGAAATGTAAAGATTTTTATCAATCAGAAGCACGTTTTTCTTTAAATGCAGACACTGTTTATTGTTATCCTGCCAATCAAACCGATTAAACAAAACATTACCGCACATTTTAGAGATAATTTCGGGGTTGTTGTTCAATAAAATGACACTGTCAACAGTAGCTCATGCAACCGGACGGAAGATTATGCAACCGGTCTGTATCTCATGCAACCAGACTGTAGCTCATGCAACTGGACTGTAGATTATGCAACAGGGCTGTAGGTCATGCGACCGGGCTGTATCTCCTGCAACCGGTCTGAATCTCATGCAACCAGACTGTAGCTTATTCAATCGGACTGTAGGGCATGCATCCCGGCTGAAGCTTCTGTAACTGGACTGTAGCTTATGCAACCGGACTGTAGCTAATGCAACCGGACTGTAGGTCATGCAACAGGGCTGTAGCTCCTGCAACTGGTCTGTATCCCATGCAACCAGACTGTAGCTCATGCAACCAGACTGAAGCTTTTTTAACCGGACATCCAAGGTCATCCAATACGCCTGTAGCTCCTGTAATTTGACTGTAGATCATTCAACCGGACTGTAGGTCATGCAACCCGGTTGTAGCTCCTGTAATTGGAATGTAGCTCATGCAACCCAACTGTAGCTCATGCAATCCAACTGTAGGTCATGCAACCGGACTGTATATCATGCAACCGGACTGTAGGTCATGCAACCCAGCTGTAGCTCCTGTAACTGAACTGAAGCTCATGCAACCGGACTCTAGGTCATGCAACCGGAAACTGCGCTGTATGTAATGCAACCGGACTGCAGGTCATGCAACCGGACTTCAGGTAATGCAACTGGGCTGTACGTTATGCGATCGGGCTGAATGTCATGTAACTTGACTGTAGGTAATGCAACCTGACTTTAGGTAATGCAACTGGGCTGTACGTAATGCGATCGGGCTGAATGTCATGAAATCGACTTGAATCTCATGTAACTAAGCAGTAGGTCATGCGGCCGAACTGTAGGTCATGCAACCGGAATTTTGGTCCTGCAACCGAACTTCATGTAATGCAATCGGGCTGTATGTCATGAAATCGACTTGTATCTCATGTAACTAGGCAGTAGGTCATGCGGCCGAACTGTAGGTCATGCAACCGGAATTTTGGTCCTGCAACCAAACTTCCTGTAATGCAATCGGGCTGTATGTCATGCAACTTGACTGTAGGTAATGCAACCGGACTTAAGGTCATGCAACTGGGATGTACGTAATGCGATTGGGCTGTATGTCATGGAATCTGATTGTATCTCATGCAACTAGGCAGTAGGACATGCGGCCGAACTGTAGGTCATGCAACAGGACTGTTAGTCTTGCAACCGAACTCTAACCCATGTAACCGGGCTGTAGGTCACGCAACCGGGCTGTAGCTCATGCATTCAGACTGTAGCTCTTGCAACCGGAATGCAGCTCATGCATCCGGGCTGTAGGTCATGCAACCATACTGTAGCTCATGCAACCGGACTGTATCTCATGCATCCGGGCTTTAGGTCATGCAACCAGACTGTAGCTCATGTAACCCGACTGTAGCTTATGCAACCGGAGTGTAGCTCATTCAACTGGAATGAAGCTCCTTAAACCGGACTGTACCTCATGGAAACGGATCTGTAGGTCATGCAACCGGACTGTTGGTCATGCAACCGAACTGTAGCTCATGCAATCGGGCTGTTTGTTATGCAACCAGAATGCAGCTCATCCAACCGGACTGTAGCTCAGGTATCCAGACTGTAGCTCCTAAAAACGGACTATAGCTCATGCAACCGGTCTGTAGTTTATTAACTGGACAGTATCGCATGTAACCGTGAATAAGATATTACTAAGAATAAAACAGCAGACACTGAAAATGATCAAAATGGTATCTTAACTCTTTAAAACAGTATATTGTTATAATTAATTAGGCCACTCCTTTTTTATTTTTTGGTTTACAAGAATTTTTGGAAAAAATGTCCACTGGGTGGTCGAAAAAAAAAAAAAAAAAAAAAGGAAAAAAGTCGCAAAACATACTCTTAAAGGGTGAAAATCAGAAAACAACATAAACACAGTCAAAATTTATATCATTTACTTGTCATTTTAAATCCTTAAACTGCTATTAATGCATGTTTTAATACACTCAAAGTTTCAAAGTTCTTATTAAACACACAGTTTAAATCTTACATACTGTGCATATAAAACATCAATGATATTGACTATAAAACATGTTTACATGTATAAACTACACTTTTAATCAAAGATACATTGAATATCACTCAGCAAGACATTTGTTTAGCTTTAAGGGTATGCTAAAGCAAAAGTGAATGCAGAACACTTAAAAACTTACCAATATTAAATTGAAAAAAAGAGGAGGCGAATTTTACGCATTAAAATACACAAAAATTGCGCTGTATTAAAACAATACATAACATTTTCTAAACATTGTTTAAGTTATTTTAATATTGGATTTTGTCAATAAAGTGAAATAATTACCAATTTTGTAAATAAGGAGGTAGCATTTTATAAAGACATTTGAGCTTTAATATTGCGAAAACAATTACTGAAAAACTAAAAACCAAACTAGACCTAGATTTGAGTATATATAACCTATACCATGAGGGGTCCTAGTTGTGTGTAACCCGATCCATGCAAGAGTCCGGATATTTTCGGACCGGGATATTTACCATGGGATGTTCACCAAATCCATTTCAAATTTAAATCTTGCAGCAAATTAAAACATCAGTTACATAAAAAACACATAGCAAAATATTAAATCTTGCATGTGACTTAACTTTATGTACCAATGATAGTAACAGAGAAATCCATAATTATGTATAGGACATTTTCATCTTCTCCCAACTCCGCCATTTTGTGTAAACATGCGTTCACAGTGCATCTATCTATACTTAATGCTTGTTTATTTTTCATTTTAAGGAGTATTCCTTGGTTACAACAACAAATCTCATTTATAGTGAAATATCAAGTTCATTACGAATTGAAATGGAAATATTCAAAATAGTTTTCCGTGTTGTTTTATCTAAAGGTTTTGCACAAAACTCCTGGCATTGACACATGTGTTCAACTCTTTCATTGTGTTTACTCTACTATTAACCCAAACATGAATAAACATGTAATCTAAAATAAACACAAGCTTTACATTGACTCAATGACAAGTATTTCCAAACCATTTTGTGATTTAAAATCCATAAACACCACCGACCGAACTTGTGAATCTAGGTCACCGGTGTCAACTTAGAAAATTAACTTTCGATTTCACCATTCCCACTTAGTGCACTGTTATTTGATATTTAACCATAAAATGTTATAAAATGTTTTTCTCACACATAATTTACAGATATTTGTGTCTACTAATTCGATGGCAGCCGCTGACACTTTTATTTTTTATCTATAAACAACAATATTTTCATGACCTAAATTTGCGGGGAAAAACAACAATCACGTGACAGCTATTGTTTGTGTCGGCTGTTAAATTTGCCAATGTGTATTGCTATTGATATTTTAACAGCTCCTGCATATTTTAATTAATTATTTCATACAAAGAATGACTGCTATCGTCAATTCCGCCATTGCCAACGGCGCTGCCATAACAGTTGACTGGCTCACATAATATCACTATAAATTGGCGAATACGGCTACGGAACAACAAACCAGTCAAAATCGACTGCATTCGTTCTCTTACCGTTCGTTTTTCTTTCGTTTCGCACCAAAATCAATACGGTCGGGAAAATAATTTGGAAAAAAAAAGTGAAATTCATTTTTTTTGTACTTTTCGGAAAAATAGACCCGCCGGTTTTGTAAACCAATTTATATAAAAGTAGTGGCCTTACTAACAATTATACCTTATGAAGTCATCTCGTAAAGTAGACTACTATTGATCAAATATAGTATTTCCTGTAACGAAGTAGCATCAGAAACTAACTTTTTAATAACAAGGGAAATCTGTGCTCACTTTAGTCGAGAGTTTTCGAATCAGTTCTAGGGTAAAGTTAGTAAATGAAACTAAGAAACAAGTTCTTAAAAGTTTTGGACTATTGCATCGATATTTAGTTCGTAGTACAACTGGAGTTGTACTTGCACTCGATAGGTTGATAATTCATGATTGATTATTTATATGAATATGCTGCTGTGTTAACAGAAAGCTAGCAGTGTGTTTTATTATATGCGTGCTTAAGTTCCATGCGGTTTCTTGCGAACTGTCGGTTTCTCCCGACATGCTTCGTATGTGTCTACATCTCGATATTATCGTAAATATGGATTTCAGGCTTGGTATTCTGAAATGTGAATAAAACAGCACGTCAGTCAACATGATACTATGCAAATTTGACAAGTTAAGACTTTTGTCAAGTTGAACCATGTGTAAACCGATCAACCTTCCGTCACTATATAACTGCATCCAACAATATCATTTACTTTCACAATTAATGTGTTGACGTTAGGTCGTAAAATCTTGAATACTGTATATTGTAATTTTGCGAAGCTAAGGACTCATGTCCGTTTGATGGTAGGTGACACATTTGAAATGAAATGAAACACAGCTGACATCAACGTCCTGCTGTTATGATCTAAGTGCAAGAAGCGAATCCGCATCTTAATGAACTAATTCATAAATACAATGCTAATTTAGTTAAGAAAGAGCTGAGGTGATTTTAGGCCTTTCTTTCGGTCAAATATTTCACTGTCTTTCAAGGATTGCTTAGCAACATTTACACGGTACCAGGGAACTCACTGAGACTCAACTTCATAAAAATCAAATATAGTTTCGATTACAGTACGTTCATCTGCACCTTATCGCCACCTTATTAATTGCATATCAGTTCATGGGTAGAAAAAGTCTAAGGCCAGTAGCCGCTGACACAGAAGCAACACAACCATTCACTGGGACACCATAATTATATTTATTTCAAACACATTAGGAAATTTATTGGCATAAATTTAATACCTCATATTGCTTCGTCCATTTTAACTCTTTTTCGTTGACATACAGCTGTGTTTACTGTTGTTCTTTCGTCACTTGTTTAGATCGTATTTCCTGGACATTTGAAAACAACACCTTTGTAAGGAAGGCCGTAAGGCCCTTTTCTATCATTATTCAAACGTATTATGTGTTAACGGCGCAAAAATGCAATTTAAATGTACATTTTAATAATTCATCGTAATATTTTTAATTCAAGAATCTTATTTCTATTTTACAACACCATACACTTGAAATGGCATACTTGATTAGCGGAAGTATGTTTATTAACGCAAATTTATACTGTATGGCCTAACACAACAAACCACTTGACGTTTAGGGCTCTTATTTTCCCCAAAGGCTTTAAATGTCCACTTTTCGTCGTATTGCATTTTGTGTCCATTATTATATGTTGATATGCACTTAACGAGGGTTAGAAAAATATGAAAAGGAACAGTATCAACTTAACAAGTAAAACAAATTATATCAGAGATTTCCTGGTAATATTGTCATTCAATTGACAAACTCACAAAACGCACGTTATGAGAACCCCATTAACCAACGATGTAAAAGATTTAAAGTCTTGGAAGTGTTGCCTTAGTTCTCTTGCAATTACATGAATTAGCGATTTCCTTTGTTGAATTATATTCGTAGTGTGTTTATTACATGCTTTAAGCTGCCTCGTTTAACAGGGCATTCACATACTAAATACCCTAGTGATAACATTCGTAAGAGTGTTCTCAGGGTTCACTTATCCAGGTGCTAGAACAGTCGACAGTTTGAAATGGGGTTTTATGTTTGACGTTGCTCCTCTTTGTTCGATACTTTTTCTGCGGCTCCTCCCTCTGCAGACCTCACAATTATCGCAGGCTTTTGCTAAGCGTTCCAAAGTAAATACTTGATGCTAGAAATATTTCTAGTATTACGTAAAGGCTTAGTTTAAACATTCTATAGGTGATCACCCCCGAACCCCAACTCCTAATCGGAGTACTGTACCAGCTGTTTATGGTCCCCTTGTTACGAAGCCTGAAATCCATTTTTTATTTGTGTATGTAACCTTTTTGTACATAATTGCATTACACCTTCAAGGAGTAAATAGTAAAATTGAAATAAATTGTCCAGAAGTTAAACTGTTTTAAATAGCTTTTTAGGTAATTTCAACAACATATATCAAACGTTTATTATTGGAAGTAGTAGAAGAAGTATTAACAGTATTAGTAGGAGTAGAACTGTAGTAACTAAGACGGCGGCCACAGCATTAGTAGACGTAGCAGCGACCGCAGCTGCAGCAGCAGCAATAACGACAGAAGCAACAGCAGAAACAGTTCCCTACAATTTCATCCATGCGCATTTCAAATGATTAATAAACACATAAAGGTATGTACAATTATTACTAAAAACAGATATAACATACATGATATTAACAAAATGTGTGAAATAAAATTAAAATTTTGGTTAAACACAGATTATATGTAAAAAAAAAAGATTTCATAACTTATGATAACCAAAGAGAGCGACCAATGTCACTCATTTCAAATCAATTTTAATTTGGTTTAAAAAAAGGTTAACAATGATACAATAACATAATACAGGGTCAAGCCTTTTAGCCTAAATAGTCACGAAAGAAACCCTGTTTAACGCCACAAGGCCGGAATCCTACATACACGTTTTAAACGAAAGGCACATAACAAAGATGACACACGGAAAGAATAATTAAAATATTCGATACAATAAAATAAACAAATATCAAAATAAAATTTAATACGAGTGCATGATTTAAACCCAACAATACACAATAACACTGTTTGTAAGCTCATTAGCCGGGTTAACCGTGTTATTTTAGAAATAATTAGTGGTGTACATATCTTTAAATTGTCTGGAAATGCATTCCAATCACATTCCACATTGTAATCATCACGGTTACATATATGGTTAAGCAAAATTACCATTTTGGAGTAAACAGTTAAACCTTTGTTAAAATTTTGACAAAGAAATGTTGTCGATTTAACATTGATATATTTCAAATATGGTTTAAATTTTATATATTGTCTTCTTGGGTCCGCAATATTAACAATACTGGTAGTATAAAGGCATTGACTGCCTTCTAAAGAATCACGAAAGTATATGACCAGGTTTGTGAATGAAATATCATGTTTATTTAATGCTGCAGAAAACAACTTCTGACATTTTGCTCTGTTTTACCAAAACAAATATACTGTTTGTTGTTATCAAGCCCATCAGAACAATGAAACAAAACAAAATTGAGCATTAAAGAGATCGATTCGGGGTTGTTATGTGAAAACAAAATGGCGCTGTTAACTGCGTAAACTATAAGATAATAGTTAGGGTCTATACATTGAGGAATACCATTTAAATAACAAAGACATACTAGAGGACCATTAATGCTGCCCTGAGATTCCCCACAGGTTACCGTTGACGAACTGGATGAAACCTTATTGATAGTTGCCTGCTGTTCCCATTTATAAAATATGATTTTAACCAATCAACTGAAAGAACTACAAAGGAATCAAGTTTGTCTAAAGTTGATGGAGTAATACATAGAATCAATTGTCTTTCGCAAATCTAACAGTGCGATGGTTATATAGAGGTCTTTAACATTCTTTGTTGTGTATGATTTAAGAGATGAAACATGTATCCATGAACAATTAAAACCTTATACAGGACTGTAGAGCAGGCAACCGTGAATAAGAACCCACACGGGCAGTGAAAATTATCAAAATCGTATTTTTTCTCATTAAAACAATATGAAATTATAACTCATATATAAACTATGTATAGATATTATGAAATCATATTTCACTTGGAAGTTGAATTATTAATGTTTTATTTCTTATATTTATGCGCTGCTGTGTTGAAAGAAAGTTTAGCAGTGCGATTCATTCTAGCATTCTAAATGCCCATAGGGATGCTCGGTTTCTCCCGAATTCTTACATGCTTCATATGTGTGTATCTCCATCTCAATCTCATCGTAGTTATGAATTTCAGGTGTTATGTTCTGTAATATGAATGTAAAACACGTTAGTCAACATAAAACGTTGTCATTTTAACCAGTCAAGATATTTGTTGTGTTGTCAACATCTATTCACTATATAACCGCATCAACTAATATAATTTTCTTTCAAAACAAGTGTGTTCACGTCATTTCGGAAATCGCGAATACAGAATATTTGATTTGTTCGTATATAAGAGCGCATGTTCATATGATGGTGATTAACATATTTAAATATAATGAAATACAACTGAAGTCGACATGCTGCATTAAAGTGTAAAAACAGAATCTTCATCAAATTAAACCATTTACTGTGATGGAAATTAAGTTAATCAGGAGATGTTTTAAGACGAACACACGTTTCACTGTCCATCAACGAATGCTTTACAACACTAGAACAGCACCTTGGAAACTTTGAGGCTCAATTTGATCAGGTTATTAAAAAAACAGTGTGTTAACAATCACCCTATCGCCACCTTAATAATTGTATTCAGTGCAACAGTTAAAATATCTTCTAAACCCTCTAGCCGCAGACCTATAAACCAAATATGGGCGTGTGGGACGGCATGGTTATCTTTGTAGCAAACAGTTTCGGAAATAACTGAATGACGTATACTTTATACCTCATTTTCCACTGCTTCGTCTATTCTACCTTCTACTCGTGGACTTTCAGCTGTGTTTTCAGTTGTTCTTTCGTTACTTGTTGTGGACAAATTTTCTGTAAATTTGCAAATATTTTAAATAGTGACATTGTTGTAAGGAAAAACGTATTTTTAAGCTTAATGAACTTAATTATTACTCGAAAAAGGTTCGTATTAAAGAAATTTATGTTGCTTATATATATTTAAATTATAATCGTAATATAATTCCATTCTGCTCTGGATGTATCAGAGTGTACTCGTAAAAGCCCATGGCATTCATTAATCATTGATATTTTTTTATTCTTTTATAAAGTGTTTAGCTGTCAAACATGATGATACAACCCGTTATTGTAAAAGATGAAACCTAAATAAATCGCAGACTAGGGAAGCATGGCGTTAATACGTTGATGGATTATATTCACTTCTTTTTGTTCGAAACTTACGGCAGAAAACAGCGTTGCTGAAACAAACGAAAACTACAATTCAATATACACAGAATATTTCAAATTATAACTTCATAATGATAAAAATCTGATAAATAACAGTTTGGTAGAGGAGAGCTAAAAACAAATCTAAAATTATCATTTTACTGACCTAAGAAGTGATGTTTAATCATTTTCTACTTACAGGTAAGTTTGCTCATTCGATGTTCCCCGTTGTCGAATTTCTAAAATAAAAAGTGTATAACAAAAGTATGTATACTAAATTTATTCGACTATGCATTAATTGGATTTAAGAGTTCAACTAAGCCATATTATATACAATGATTGATTTTGATAAGGGGAGTTTGTGGCTTTCCCCATTAACTATTGGGCTGTTTTTTTTGTCTAAATGATGCTTTCTTGTTTATATTTTTCATACTTTTTCTCCGATATCGACATAAAAACCTTCACTTAGACAGGTATACAGGTGGTTGTGGAGGGGATGGTGGTTGTGCGAGTAGTTGGATGCGCTCCGTCTAAACCCGCTACTGCTAAACATGTTCCTTCATATAAAACTCTTACTTTTTCTGAGAACAACTACAATCACCGCATTTATTGCAATAAGTATAAGAAATCCACCAGCAACGGCAACCCATGGCAACAACAAACCGGATACCGGCTCAGTAATGGATCCCTTCCCTTGGTTTACTGAAATTATAATTAAAGAGTATATCTACTATCGCATCTTACGATCATTTCGATTTGGTTATCCCATGAGTAATATTACTTAGGCCGATACTTTTAATTCAATTAAATGATATTAATTCATAATTATATGTTCATGCTTTCTCTTAATCTACTTAAGACGCATACAATTCGCTAATAAAGACGAATCAATGGGACGTATCAGAGGGACAGTTATCATGCATCTTACTAGTATTCAGAGATAATGATATAATTTACTTTTACTGGCATACTGACAGGGATGTAAGTAAGTGATACGTTACTAAGAATATGTATAATTTGATCCCAAATATTATTTATATACAACACATATATAATACATATTTAAAAGTTTTAATTGTGTATGTACAGTTTATTAGCTAGAGCTTAACACAACGTTTGAGTATTTGAGTAACCGATTATCCCAGTGTGGGATCGTGTGACAAGTCTGGATTTTAAGTACTGGCCATCAGTCCTTTTTTTCCTTGAAAAATATTGACATCTGCCCTAATCTATATAATAACATGTTGTGTTCTGTTTCTTTTCTTAGCATACTCAGAAATTACTTTTTTTTAATAAACCTCAAATTGAATGGTGAAAAGGCATCATTGAAATCTTTACAACTTTATTCACACGCACATAAAATGTCAATGCAAAAGGATATTGAAGAAAGGGAAATTATAACAGGTCACTATTATTTTATACGGCCCGCTTCGCTATATGTTGGAAATTATAGTGTTAAAAGGCCTGCTGTCACTTATAAGTAATATGTAGCTGAGGACTAATTATGTGTACGTGCTAAGGTAGACATTACAATATATATATATATATATATATATATATATATATATATATATATATATATATATATATATATATATATTTAAAAACCGAGTCTAAACAAGAGTGTCGTCTGAATTAAAATCTGTTTGATGTATTTCCATGTAGAACTTAATGCGTGACAAGTGTGTTTTCACTTTTTTCACAATTCTATTCTCAGGAGATAAAAATTGAATGAAAACAATATTTTGAGTTGCTCCAAACTTACTCCAAAGAGATAAGAAGTTAGAATATGAATTGTAAATTGAAATATTTACTTCATTTAGATAGTTAATAACAGTACAGGTAACTGATAAACATATATGTACTAGGATATATGAACATTGATTTCAAGTGCATCTCGCGATATTGGCTGAGGACGTTTTGACTATTTATAGAAAGTAAAGTAAGGTAGGATCTTTTAGTCAAATCATTACTATTTTCTGTGTAATTTTCTATACTTATCTCTTTCCCTCGGTTCCTTACATATATTTGTTTAAGGTTCTTCTGCTTGCTTCCAAATTAACAATAATCTTATGAGCTTATTTAGATAAAGGGGTATTTTGAGTCTCACTGTTTTAAACCAGCTTTACGTCCCCTTTTGTAACCCGGCGCATTAATTGTTTAAACATGTCATGTCAAAATGAAGATCTGACCTGATTTAGGTAAGCGTAACTTTAAGTAAGGAGATTTTGGGCAGTGGGCCGTAATACTACAGACCTTTTCAGACCTTCTGACATTATAGTGACTGACCAGTCCTCCAACAAACATTTAACAGACCGAAGCCGGACTTCTCACTACAATATCAGGAGACCATAAGTGATCTGTACTGTTTCTTAATTAGTTGAATATAGACTACCGCCTTAAGGGGTAAAATTAATGTTGAGTTTTTAATTAACCATTTCTGTCAAGGAAGGGTCTCTCGATAAAACGTAACTGATATATATATAACTTCGGATGTATTTTGTGTTTGCGAAAATTTAATCTAAAGGCATGATGTATTTTCAATCGATATCATTCCTTAGTGCACTAGTTCAACAATCATATACTCAGAATACACAAGTGTTTGTATTAACGACAGAAATGCTTCAAACTCGGTTTCTTGAAGAAAGCATTAATACGATGGTTATAAATATCTAGATCATTTACCTGTACTGATTGCGACGAAAGAGGAACTTGTATTTCCGAATTCTGAGGATGCTTCGCAAATATAAATCATTCGCGCATCGACAGAAATATGTTCAATAGTAAGAGTACATGTTGCGCTCTTTTGACACCTTCGAAGGGGTTTTGAAAACTCATCTGACCAAAAAATGTCTGGAAGAGGATAACTTTCAACACTGCAGGTTACAGTCTTTGACTCATATTCTTGTAAAAATAGTTCCTTTCCAACCGAAAGCGACATCACTGACAAATCTGAAATTAAAAATTATGTACGTTAAAGTAATATCATAAACGTCTTATGAACAAGTGTTTTAAACGTTTATATCCAATATCAAACAATGCTTTGACTGCAGTTATCTTGAACAGAGCATGGCATAATGATCAAATAAAGATGCATTCCTCTACTCATAACGCGGTTTCAGCCTACCGATTAGCGCTGTCAAAAACCTTCAGGCTAGTTCTTGGCAATGTCATTTCTATTGCATGATAGGCGTACTTAGGAAATAAAACGTATAATTCTAACATATATACTGCTGAAAAGTCAACCATTCTAGAACGGGTATTTTAATCCAGAATCCTAGTCTATCATTGAGCAGCGACGCATAGATACATGTACAGAATAAATTTACCATTCGATTTGTTAAAATAATTTATACATGTATGGGACATTTAATGTATTTCATGTAAATAATTTTTTGTACAAAAAAGTACATATAAGGCAGTTCATGTCAGCTTACGAAAGCGTCTGCTTAAACTGATGTCCCGGTCACTTAGACGCTATATAAAACGGTACTCGCAAACTGATGTCTAATGCGTTAAAGCATTTGTTAAAGTTCTTTGAAGAAACTAATAAGGCACCAATAGAGCAGATGAACTCGAAATGTTTCGTTGAAATCTGGTACAAACAGCACTGCAGACAAGCACCTTGCCAAAATCTTCCTTGGTGACCGATACAGTTACAGTTGTCAGCATGGATTTACTGTCCAAATGATTAACGTCTAGGTGTAAATATTTGTTTGAGGTCCAAAATAAACTACAGTTGTCGTTAAAATCTTTGACCTTGCAGCTAAAATAAGTTGTTTTGTTAAGCAGAATTTGGAAACCGATATCTGTGTTGTTTACCACTTAGCAAAGTGATTGGATTAACTTACAAGGCACCACCAGAGAACATGATTTCGAGATGTTACGTTGAAAGCTGGAACAAACAGCACTGCAGACAAGCACCTTGCCAAAGTCCTCCTTGGTGACAGATACATTCAGTTTGGACAGCATGGATTTATCACTCGTTCTCTTTGTAGGATTTCTATCCCTTAGGAGCGAAGGTTTATCTGAGGTCCACTGTACGCTACAGTTGTCGTTAAAGTCTTTTACCTCACAGAAATAGACGAGATGGTAGATGTCTTGTAGTTTGGAAGGTATAGATGGTTTCTCTAATATTACCTTTGAAGGGGGATCTGTAAACATGAAGAATGCGGCTTCATTTATTGAATAGTATCTGCATTTTATATAAGAGGTTGTGAGGGACAAAATCAACATAAAGCTTCACAATTGTCATAACTATTAGATTGATTCATGTTTTGAAATAAAATTAAGATCACCAATAAATCTGTATGCTATTGTGGATGGTTGACCTACCTATATCAACACAACGTATTTCCTTGCCTACCAGCTTAAAAAGATATTTTGTGTTAAAATAATCGATATTGTTTTTGAATTATTCTTATTGTATTGAAAATGTTATAAATTGTTTAAGACCTATGTATTGCATATTACAAAGGCATGCCTATCTCGCTTATCGGTAATGTTTGTCTAAATATTGAGTTTGATACAATCCAAGTTCTACTGTTAAACTTTAGTTAAAGTACCATAACTCTGCGACCTATTGCTATCTACCATTCATTACGCGATTTCAGGCAGTAGCTCTTTGCAATGTAATTTCAATTTGCATGATAGGTTCTTATATTTGACATACATGCGTATTAATTCAAACATAATTACTGCTGAAAATCAACCAAATTCAACTAGTTCATGTATTTTAAATTCAGAATCGAAGTGTATCACCGAGCGAAAGCATAGGTACATGTACATAATAAATTAACCTTTGGACGTGTTGATAACATTTCGTGCGCAAATGGGAAATAAATTGAAGGACATTAAGGTTTATGCAATAAACCAAAAATCAAAAAGCGTACATGGTTTCTCTAGCAATATCACTGAAGGGGGATCTGTACACTTAAGTATAGAAATACATTTATTGAGCATAAACTGCGTTTCATAGTAGGGATCTGTGGGTCTAAATCAAGACATATTTACTTGAGCTACACAATATGAACAGCCGTCAAATAGATACATGCATTTGATGTTAAACAAGTTATAGTTATGTGGGTGTTTTCATGGTTTCACCATACATTGTCGTTTTGTTTTCGCGCGCTGCGATGGTGCCATGTAAAATCGTATGTGAGTCACCAGCTACCTGCTAACAGTTGCTCATGCTTAGTTTTGTATTCCTGTTGCATCGTATTGCATACACTGCAAGAGGGAAACGAAATCACAGGCGTTAGCAGCAAACATATAGAGTTAGTCAAAACTAAACTCAGGGCTGTTGTCAAATTAAAGTGTACTAACATGATTCTTCGTTAGTATTTTATAACTTCGGCGAGATATTTGCGCTTGCTAAAACGGGCGTCTTATGGAATGCTCGACTGTGGTTGCATATGGGAGGGCGGGTTATAAATAAAAATTCGTTTAATTAATCGTGCATAGCTTATGTCAAAGTTTAATGATGAAATATTTTGAAACACAGCAAGAACATTGAAAAGAAATCTAAGATTTTTTGTAGTTCCTTGTCACGCTGAAATATAAAACGCGTCCAAATTGATCAACATGTTTAAAAGCGTGTCCACTTGTTGTAAATTTATTTTTAGAATATGACGAAATTATTTATTTATTATTCAAAAAGTATAGCAGACAACATTTCGGTTGTCTGATGTTAGCCTTTAACGTAAGGAAACGGCAGTTACTCCCCATTGAAAATATGTTTTAAAGCTTTGTTTATAGTTTTTCCAACAATAAGCGATGGCAGACATAAGGCAAACCACATTTAAAATTAGCTAAAGCCATGACTTGATTAGATCATAAACAGATTAATACATTCTTATTGTACACCATTCCGTTCAATTTTAGTATAAATTATTATTGCATGTAACTCTGAGTAATTCACATTTACCGTAAGCTTACATTAAAACCGTTAAAGAATATTTAAATCGCAATATACCATGATGCGCGTGTAGCGTAACTCAATAAACATTGCATTTCATTTTTGCTTTATTATTTAAGTCTAATTGTTCACATTCACTGAATGAGAGCCGCCACGTGGTTTTTAATTGAAACCGATCAAATAATATTTAAAAAAAATGTATATTAAATTTCATTTGTTATTCATTTCCATACAAATGTGAACAAACTAATTCATAGCGTCCTTTATATTAATGGTATTTTCTTGTTATCATTTCAACGCGCGGTAATTATTTCTGCTGTAATTATGAAAATAAATAATATCAAACGAAACCGACAACTTCATTTTCACTTCGTTTATCTTAAACTGTTGCATTCCTTAGAGACCAAGCAATGATACTACTAGACAACAGTTTGTTTTTAAATGTGAGATTTGCATTTGTTATTTAAACCTATTTACAAATATAGGATCTGTCATAAGTCGCTATATAATACATACTTTAAAAATTTATTTAACGAGTTTAGGAAATGTGTTATTAAGCGAGCCCTTGGCGATCTCACTAACACATATCATGGACGGCTGAATACAATTGTGTATTATATGATGACGATCGTCATCTCTTTTTTATTGCATGCCATCTCATTTTTTTAATATAGACTGTATTATGTGTTTCACCCTAACAAAGCAATGCAATTTTCCGCGCTACATGCATCGGTAAAAAGATGATATCCAGTGCGAATAACAGCAAAAGCAACTTACTTTTTACCTAATTATTTTTTTTCTGTTAAATTAAATTACATAATTGGATGAGTACTGCGGAAAATATGTGATAATAATATTAAACCCATGTAATAAAATGTTTTATTTATGCAATTTAGAAACAAACTTACATCTACAATTTATAGTTTCCCTTCGCGTCATGTATGCCGCAAACAAGTGCGTGTGCTGGAGGCATGAGACTTCCATAAAATGCCACTCTCTTTTAGCACTTGCATTTAAATTAATCTGCGTCGTGTAGGTTCTGGAAACCTCGTTATAATTGGTTGTAGTGCTCGCTATTGAAGACATGTTGGTTGCATTGAACATAAGACTTAATTTCGACGAGGGTCTCCCTCCCGTGGAAGTGCATGTAATGTTAGCTGGTTCCCCTTCCTTTAATTCAGGTACGTTGAGAACTGCGTCGTCTGGCTTAACTGGTAATTGTGCAAACTATTTCTTGATATTTTAGAAGCTTTTTTTATAAATAAAGTGAAACAAAACACATTGAAACATAATGTACATGCATTAAGCTAGACTCGAATTATAAACAGCTCATATCAATATCATTTTTTGAAACAAAAAAACATACTAAGCAACCTTAACAAATTATCAATTTTGTTTCAAAATTTAAATGTTTTACGACAATTAAGTGACAATGCTGAACTTGAGTAAATATCCAAAATTAACTTTACCAGCCACATAAAGTTTGGAACTGGTGTTAAGTGGCGATGCCATAGCTGCATTGAAGACGCTACATGTAACGTTTTTCATGTGGTCCTCTTTTCTCGCAACATACGACGGCTGGTATGTATCATTACTAATGAAGTGTATCGTTACATTGATTTCTCCGACATATATTGTTGGAATCGATCCGCCGGTTGTGTGACAGTAAATATGTTTGTCCAAATTCTTACCGTCTATCCCTACTAAGCAATCTTCACAATCAGAAGTATTGTTGTTGGAATGAAGCGACGGTTTACCTGATGGAACTAAATTAACGAAAATATAGTATACACGTAAACGTAGCATAAACTTGCAACCGAAACGGATTGTTACAGAACTGGTTTGCTTTTTTTTATTTGTTTTAAATGATAAACACACCTTCTTGAAAATACTCAAAACTGCACTACGAGGTTAAAATTGTATTCTAAATCTCTGTAAAATATTCAGGAAATATTTAGATTGTTTTTTAGATTCTAGAAACTTACCAATAACGGCTATTTCAACGGGTTGTGTAAACTTGTCCCCGTCAGTCCGGCCGTCAGTGCATCTCACACTGTAGTTTCCAGTCATCCATCGGTCTACGTTGTGTATTGTCAGTACAAACTCCCAGTTGGGATCCTCACTCTCAGACAAATGACCAGCAGATAAGTGCATATCCGATGAGGAGGTCGCGTTATGCCATTGGCGAACATAACTAGCTGTTATATTGTTAATCACGACTGTATTGGGAAAGTAGCCCAACTCGACAGTACTTCCTGTGGTGATTACTTTGGTCCGAATATACAAATATCCGCAACCAGAAAGAGCTGAAAATCAACGTTTTATATAACTTTGTATTATTTTACCACACAAGAGAGAACTACTTTGACAGGATATTCAATAACTCCCTGTATTAACTGTTTGCAAACATACTATAGGTACATCATTGTAAAAACACGACAAGCAGTAAGTATTTTAAGTAACTGGTTGTTATAATTGAGCAATGTTAAACCGTAATTCACATGTACGAGTTTGATATACATTTGTGATAAAAGAACTCGTACGGACCTCTCGCACATGTGTGGCAAATACGTACGAATATGGCGCATATTTGTGAGGATTCGTTAAGTACATTTATCCATCACCCGTCAAAGCAGAAAAAAACGTAAAATTCACATGTCAAAAAAAACAAAACAAAAACATCTGTGAAATATTGTTCATAAGAAAATGTAACACATACCAAACACATAAATGCCTATCTGTTGTTGCTCTGCCTGATAGAGCCCTCATATTTTATGCTAGAACATATTGAGTAAATATCCAATTTCTTAACTCTCAACATTTTGACACTTTTTTGACACAGATATTTCATAGTCTACTCAAAATTCTCAAAGTGTAGAAGAAGTTCAACAGTGGTTTAAGGAGTCAATTGGTCAAAACGTCAAGGTCATTAGGGGTCTTAAAAATCTTAAAACCCTTTAACATTCAATACCTTGATATTAGTTTAACAAAGAAGAGTTGGTCTTAATAAATAGAATAAATAGAATATCGTTGTTGCTTTTTGGGACTAAGATTGCTCCATTACGTTCGTTTGACCGTCCGATAGTCTGTCCGTCGCGTTTTGTATCCGATCAAAAACTTTATGATACAATGACCGATTTCCATATAACTCTGCACACGTGTAAACATATTAAGATATGTGAAGTGCAAAAAACAAGGTCAAAATCTCAAAGATCAAAGGCAGAGTGCACTTAACCTTGTTGATTTAAACTATACAACTATAATGATGTTGTTAAGTGTGTGCGTGCTTGCGAGCGTGCGTGCGTGCGTGCGTGTTGGGCATTGCGTTTCAGACATATGGGTTTACTAGTCGGACATTTCAGTTACAAGTATGGCCCTTGATGTACCAACAACACGCACGCACGCACGCACGCACGCACGCACGCACGCACACACACACACACACACACATATATATATATATCCGGCCCAGAAAAGGTTCCTATTTATTTTTTTATCATTCACTTCGGTTTCAAATTCGATAACTTACCTAAGTGCCTATCACATTACCACCAAAACTGTATTTAGATTGTTTTAAGGGCCATACATGTTCTGGTTTCTGGTAAAAACTAATATCAATGAGGAAGGCTACTACTAGCCAACTGATATTCAGTCTTAGGTACGGCGGCTAGTTAGGAGCTCTCATTGATTAAATGGCCCTCGGTACCTTAATACTCTGAGGCAGATACCCTTCATATTTGTATAGATACATACATACAATAAAATAATGGTTCAAGCTTGTTACCACTGACAATATTGTTAGAAAAATAGTATCTAACCAAGCTGTGCATTATTGCACTACAGGTTGTCGCAATTGAGTTTATAATGTTTAAAATATGTAAGATGATTTTGGCCTTAGCAAGGTTTTTGGTAATGTTGAGTTACATGTATTTATTGAAGCTTTCGAATGCAGATTATTTAACGAGAATGGTCCAGAACAGTTCAAAATAGAAGGGTATTGGATATACATGTATAGAGAATAGTCAACTCTTATTCAGCATATGAAACTTACTTAGATATTTTACCAGGAAGTTTAAGATTTTACTTTTTTAGTCGATTACGTTTACGTTTATCCGTACATCCACTTCGTATTCAATCTGGTAGATATGCCAGAAATAACAAACCTAGAGCTGAAAGGTATTGTCAATGCTGTAATTCCTTGGATATCGAAGAGGAGTTCCACTTTACATGTATTTGTTCTTATTTTGATGCTCTTATATATGTATTTGTAAAGCCGTCAGTGTTTAAGTATGTTTAATTATTAAATTCAGCCAACAGAACGGAATTTATGAAAGTATGTATCTTTGTTAAAATATATCCTTAAATATGAACAAGCTTACTAAATGTCAATACTTAATTACTTTTATAACCCATGTTCACCTTCGTATAGATTGTTTAATGAATTTTTCTTCAAATTTGTATGTTGTAATGTATATTTGTTATTGTTTATTATTATCATTGCTCATACACGTTAGCAAATTGTAGTATTAATTGTATGTGTTGTGACGATTTACTATTGTACAAGTCAATAAATTGTCCGCCTGACAAAATAAATGAACGATATACGGGTTGTGAAAATTTCGTGGTACTAAGAGGTGGTGAAATAAGGGGCTCGAAATGTTCACGATACTTACATGTGACATTTCATAACTTTAACGGTCACACTTGTTTGAGGAATGTGTACAAATCATAAACACATGTAACGAATTCGTATGTATGAAAGTTCAACGGAGGAACAACGTAACAACGTCATTCGGTTGTCCGGTTAGAGCAGTGATTAGCGCATTCGGTTCTCACCAAGGAGACATGGGTTCGATTCCCGGTTTAGGGCACACGTGAGTTTGGTTAATGGTCACAAAGCCCGGACAAGTGGATTCTCTCCGGGAACTCTGGTTTCCCCACATCATAAGACCATACTCTTGCGCAACATAGTGCCAACGGAGTGAATTAGTATTAGCTTTTATAGCATCCTTCACAATCTTTGTAAAATATATAAAGTTTATACTAACGTCATTTACCTTTTAAATTGAGGTCTACCAAATTTGACCAGCATCCTCCGTAATTTACAATATATGACGTTGACCCATGGTCCGTAGAGTTTATAACAATATAATACAGATGATTGTCTTGGTCATTCCTCACTATTGCATTTGAATTGAGATCCTGACCATTTATGCGGTGTTCTAAAATGGGAAGTAGGGCGCTTTGGTAGTTGTTCGGTTTGAACACAAACGTCACGTTCCTCCCTTTTATTGCTGGATCGCGATATTTCAGATAACCACATGTATTCCCACTTACACCAGCAGCAGCAACAACAACAGCAATAACAACAACTGCAACAAAAACAACAACAACAGCACTAAGAACAACAAATAGCAACTTAAACAAGAAACAATAACAGCAACAACAACGAATGTAATTGCATTATGCACACACACATTGAAGCATACTGGTTTTGTGAAACGTAAAAACACTTTAATTATTCATCGAACTTGTGTGACGTATAGCATCATAGATGCACTCTAACTCCTTAAGGAAATTTTCCACAATTAATACAATGGTTTAAATATACCAAAAAGGATGAATAAATATCGAAAATAATACTTCTTACGAATGATCCCGAGTTTGTTTTGAAAGAAAGGTGCAGAAAAAACCCGTTATTTCTACCTTACGAGAATGATATATGACAGTAAATCCTTTAGCAATTGCCAATCATTTAATATTTTTTTCGTTTTCAGCTATTAAACATAAGGGAACAGTCTTGTTATCATTATTTAATAATTTCCATAGATGCATTATGTAGTACTAAAGGTTTATCACTAATAATTCATGTCTGTTATACATTTGTATGCAGATCTGCTGAGATTGTAATAAATTGCAGTAATGCATAATGTAACTGCATTTGTCTACCATAGCATTGCTATTTGCAGAAAAAATATACCAGTGAACCCTATAATCTATACAAAATGTGGGATACAATTATATAATCAAATAAAGAAATAAAGGATGCTGCTATTTAATTAAGCTTCGTGGTCAATAAGGGAAGTCATAGGTATCTAAGAAAGTCACAAGTTGCTATGGATGTAGATAGTTGATAAGAAGTGAGTGTTTGCTTATGAAGTAATTGGTTGCTTAGAAAGGTCATTAGATGGTAGTCATTCTTTTCTACTGTAGAAAAGTTTGGGAATTATATGGTTGCTAAGGTAGTCATTGGTTGTTAAAGAAGTCATTTTATGCTTAGAAAGTCATTTATTGCTACGAATGTAGGTAATTTGTTAAGGTTGTCCCCGGTGCAATCAGTTTTGTGTTTCTTAATTCATATATACAAACATAACCAAAGTGTACAATGAAATTTTCATGGACAGCCGAGCGATTGGCTTTTGATACCTTGTTAATTTTGATCATAGAAGATCTGTTGAAGGAATGAGATTTGTTAAGTAAAAAAGTGCATGAAACGTAAACCAGTACCTCTTGCAACACTTAGCACAAGCCACGTTAACGAATAAGGTAGATACATTCAGAACACTTCTCTGTCATAACACACGTGTATAAACGGGGCACAAAAATCCTATTTCTATTTTACAATACCATAAACTTGAACTGATATTGATTTATTGACGTATGTTAAAATTACAAATATTGATACGGTAGTTCGACACACAAATTAATCACTTAAAGTTAAGGACGCTTATTTCCCGACATTATCATTGTCCTCTTTTGTATCATGGGTCGCATCTGTAGTAAACGGAAGGCGGTTTGGAGCACCTAATCGGTCAACGTCAGATAATAGGTATTTTCACATTTCAAATTGTTCGTAAGGACCTGTAGAATATGGAACAAAATTTCGATTTCACCGTTTGACATAAAGTTATTCATGGTACAAAAAGCAATTGACTAGGATAAAACTCATTAAATATAATGAAATTTTTATAACGTATGATTTCAAGTCACTATTTTGATATTGTGTTGGGAGACATAAAGAAAATATGACAAAACAGAACTTAAAAATCGAATATTATTGCGATCCAGCTAATACAGATCACTAAAAACTAACTAAATTAATTGAATTTATTGTTACGGGCAATTATAGGCTGTTTGTGTTAAGTCAATTGTCTGGAAAAAATGTTTAAAGCGGATGGTTTAAATTGCTGTTCCAAATAGCCGAGCGCTTAAAGTTTATAAATACTGAATTTACTCTGTGTGACGACCAAACAAAAAAGTATCATTTAATGTCATTAAGATAAATACAAAGAAAGGAAAACAGAAATAAATAGGTAGTTTTACTCTGCTTTTCTGCGGCTTAAAGATCTTTATCAGTGTCACAGTTTCAAACAGTGAAAATATCAATTTAATATTTTTCTCTCTTTGGATATTTAAGTTCAATCTCACGTCCAAATAAAACGTAAGCGCGCACAGGGGCTGGGACACAATTTTTGAAAACGGCATTTTGTAAAATAAAATGTCATTTTATGAAGGCATATAACCTCAATATATATCTAACCAAGGATCGTCATAATGGCTGTCCCTGGAAATACTTTTCCCATTTGTTTGTTCTCGTATATTTTAATGGCATATGATATCATTATACATTTGAGCGCAAGTGCTTCCTATGTTTGGATAATGGACTAAATATAAGTTACTACTCATTTTCGCGTTTAATATACAAATTAATCACATTCCAGAATTTGCTCTTGTTTCACAATAATATATAAACTATTAAGAACAATCTCGGTTATATGTGTTGTCTATAAAAGTTTAAACTTTGGCATTCTATAAAAAAATCACATGTTTCCGTTTGATATAACCGTCACGATTTTGTTTTGTGTAACATAAATATGTGGAATTTAACACTATCAATCCGCGCGTTTGTAAAAAGCTAATTGGAAACAGGTATTGCTTAATTGGTAATTAATTAATCCAGTATGTCATTCGTTTATTTTCTTTTATGATTCAAGATTTATTTAAATAAAGCAGTTTATTTTCCATCTTCCTTGATTTTATACAACCTTTTATTATAACATTCACCACTTAATGTATTTAAACAGGAAATGACGTCCTAATCATATTATATCATAATGTCATCTAACCATGTGTGACGTCACCATTTAAGGTTTAGTGTATACATTATGTTTTGATTCTTACTGAATATAATCTTTGTATTCACTGTACCGGAATGTAAAACGAGCAGATTAATATTTTGTTTCAAATTATTCCTGGATCTTCATTCTTGCAATGCATTTAGCGCGGAAAATTGCACTGCCTTTTCAGTTTATTGTGTTCGCTCATCAGCGCAGGTGAAACAAGCACAGTAGGTATTTTCTGCTGTTTTTTTGTATAAAAAATATATGTCAGGAATTGTCATATTGGACACAAATGTATACATCCGTACAGGAAATATGTTAGTAAGCTCGCCAGAGGCTCGCTTACTAACACATTTCCTGTACTCGTTGAATAAATGTGTGTATTAAATGACGACTCGTGACGGCTCCTTAATATAAAATGCATTTTAAATGATTTGACCAATGTTTATCTTTTATTTTTTAATCTTAACCTTTGGTAGCACTCGTATATGCAATATATGATTATCGGCTTTACAATGGAAGACTAACACGAAGATGTTCAACAATGTGAGTCTTGATTACACACTGAAATTTACTCATCACACAGCACTTAAAGCATCAGTAGGATTCATTAGAGTGACTCTGTGGGGAAATGCCTTGAATCGATTGTGTCTTACCCGACTATTGTCTGCAAAAAAATCGTCATCATTCGATTCCAACCTTTCCCCTGATTTCAAAGTACAAATGCATATATGAAACAAGAGGGCCAAGATGGCCCTATATCGCTCACCTCAGTAAAACTTTGTGCTATAGACATGTTGATAATTAAAGGGCAATAACAGGGATTTGGCTTCTCTGATGTATTATGCCCATTCACATTCTCACCAAAATTTGCGATGATTGGGCAAATGATTAAAAAGTTATTAATTGGACTAAAGCAGTTTTAGGATATTTCTATGATTAAAGCGCAATAACTCTCGGGTAATTGCAGAAATTTTGCTAATTATCATGACGTTCATACACATTCTGACCAAATTTATTCATGATTGGACAAAGGGTTCAAAAGTAATTGATTGGACTACATACTGGGTGGTGCCTGTCTGCCCTTCCATACACCATAGGTGGAACTATTATAAGTCAAGTTTTTTTAAACACATGACAAATATGTATTTGTTTAAGAAAATACAAAGGGCAATAACTCTAACAATATTTAGGTAAGATTTATATAACTCGTCACAAAAAATCACAATTTACTGTGAATAAGTTCATGAAGTTTGAAGATAGTACCTTCAATGATTTTAAAAGAATGAAATAACAATAAAAAACAGATTCCCATATTTGAAATAACCTTTCTGACAAATTTCCAGGATATTTGGGCTTAAAATGTTACCTCTAGAGTGTTAACAAGGTTTTTCCATATTTGGGCTCTTTGACCTACTTTTTGAACCCAGATGACCCATATTCAAACTTGAGCTAGAAATCATCGAAACAACCTTTCTGATAAATTTCCAGGATATTTAGGCTTACAATGTTACCTCTAGAGTGTAAAAAAAAGGTTTTTCCATATTTGGGCTCTGTGAGCTAGTTTTTGACTCCAGATGACCCATATTCAAACTTGAGCTAGAAATCATCGAAACAATCTTTCTGACAAATTTCCAGGATATTTGGGCTTTAAATGTTACCTCTAGAGTGTTAAAAAAGGATTTCCATATTTCGGCTCTGTGAGCTAGTTTTTGACCCCAGATGACCTATATTCAAACTTGAGCTAGAAATTACCGAAACAACCTTTCTGACATATTTCCAGGATATTTGGGCTGAAAATGTTACCTCTAGAGTGTTAAAAAGGTTTTTCCATATTTGTGCTCTGTGACCTAGTTTTTGACCCCAGATGACCCATATTCAAACTTGAGCTAGAAATCATTGAAACAACCTTTTGACGAATTTCCAGGATAGGATATTTGGGCCTCAAATTCAAACATTTATTGCATGGAGGCCTCCAGCCCATATACACATATGCATACAATCAATTATAAACAACGAGAGTGTTGACACATACGGCAAATATGAGATGTATCAGACAAAATGACCAAATTTGTATTGAAGTAGTACCACAATATACTTCAATATTTGTTAGTTGCTACTCACAAAGGTTTGTCTTACTTTATCAGCATAAAACAAGTACATGGACAATTTCTTTATAATTGTTTCATTTTCAGATGCAATTAGCAAAAAGAACTTATGTAGACTAGGACTAGTATAATATTTCGGTGGTTTATAAACATCTCGTATGTCCTCATACAATGGGCGTTTGAACCTTGCCTTAAACCAATTGGGCAACTAAATGGCTCAGTTACGCCTTCCTTACATTTTATAAACAATTTAACATCAGTATAGATTGTTTGAATAGCGTCCAACAACTTTCCTTTAATGTTTTGTCTAAATAAACATGAATATAGCTTACATCTATCAACATAATCAAATGCTTTCTTAAAATCCACAAAAGCGACATATATTTTTTTACCCTTTTTACATAAGTATTTGCTAACAACAGAATATAAGACAAAAGCATTATCAACTGTGCTGTAGCAGCATGTAAAACCTGCTCATTTATTATTTATAGTGTTATCAACTTTTGTATAAAATGTAAGTCTTCTATTCAGAATACTTATATATATTTTGCTGAACACTTCTACAAGGGCTATGCCTCTATAATAATCGGGATTATCATAATTTCCCTTTTATGTACTGGTATAATGAAAGACAGAGTCCAGCTTCTTGGAAATTGCCCAGACTTAAATATACAATTAAAAATATGAATCATATATGGTAATAAATAATATAAACCATATTTAAAATGCCCCGCTTGTAGCTCACCGGCTGAAGCCTTATTAAACTTTAAATCATTAACTGCCTCCATTATTACATAGGCTTCAATTTTGGAATTTAATATGTTATTATCTATGCTGTCAACATCATTGTTAGAATTGTTGGCAATACGATTATCATTACCTGCTTCAGTCTCAGGTTGAAATATTTTTTTTAAATTGTTTAGCCATTCCTCACCACTTATATCCGGATAAGGCATTTGTCGTCCTGTTAAAAGTTTTATTTTACCCCAAAATAACTTGGGATTAGTCATTGACATTTCAAGCCCCAAAGCTGTGCGTTTTTGGCACTGCAAAATTTTATATCTACAAACAGATTTATATTTAGATCTCGATAACTTATACTCAAATAATCTAGTCACGGATTTCGTCGATCAGTATAATCTTAGACTTCGTGCCGCAGCACGTTTCAATTCTTTACATTCCTTATCAAACCAGTTCAAACATAATTTAGGCTTCTTTGGTTTTCTAATTTGTTTAACGAATTGATCAGAAATGATAAATATACACTTTGAAACTCTTCAACTAATTTACTAATGTTTGCAGAATTAAATTCCACCATATCATCAATCGCTTTAAAATCCCCATTAAGTATGCTCTGTCTTAACACCTCTTGGTACTGCTCACAGTTATTCTCATCTAAACATATTTTACTAATAAACTCACATTTGTTTTGAATAACACAATCTGCATTTAGATTGTTACCAAGGCACAAAATTACCGGCACATGATCACCTTCCGTGTTATCATCTATTTGAAAATGACTATGACTGCATATAAAATAATCTACACCGCTCGATCCTATATTACCGTGGTATGTAAAACCACCTACACCTTTATCATATCCAATACGACCATTAATAATACATAATGAGTATGATAAACATAACTGTATAAGCAATTTTCCATAAGTATTTACAGTAGTGTCTTTAGAATAACGGTCTACAGTTATATCATTCACAAATATAGATTCCAAATTAGCGAATAACGGAACATTAAAATTTATATCAGCAAAATCGTAAGATAAACCAGTTCGAGCATTTAAATCTCCACACAGCATCAGATCATATCTCTGTAACTTACATTCGCTATTACACAACAACGATTCGAACTCGACCAATCCATTACATGCTTTATCATCATAAAAAGGAGACGAAGGGGGAGGATTATAAAGTGATACAAAACGTACACCTTTATCTAGTCCAAAAACAACTTTTTTAATTCCGAAAATGAAATCTTCACAAATACGTTTAACATGTTTTACAAGGTGCTCGTTTATATATAGCACTACTCCCCCCATATTTCTACCAGATTTAGTAGACTGTTTGGCAGGAAAAAAATAACAAAAATATCCAGGTAAAATATGTTAGATATCATTTAGATCTAAACACCAAGTTTCTTGTAGAGAAACAATATCAAATGAAATCAAGTATTCTATAAATTCTGCATTACTAAGTTTACTATATATTCCACATATATTCCAAGAAATACATTTCATGCCAAAGTTCTTAATATATGAGCCTTGACCATCCCCCTAGTCTTCAGCGTGTACAATGTCTGGCCCAGCTTCAATCTCCATTTCACCCGGGTCAATCAGTGTCTGCTGCTCTGGATTAACTTGCTGATCGCGACTCCTGTGTGCCCGCCTAACGATTCGAGTTTTCACAACGTCAGAGTCTTGTATTTTGTTGGCCCGGATCTGAAGTTTACCCTTATTATAAAGCTACTCTTTTTCACGCGTCGTAAGGTCATTTGCAACTTTTATAGCGTTACTTCAGAGATTCTCTCTACCCGCAAAAACATAAAAAAATGCTTTCTGCGTGTTTGAATTTGACAATTACAGTTCTGTTATAATCTCCAGGTTTATCTACCCTGTATGTATCCAGTATTGAGTCTGTAGGCCATTATATATCAGGGCAGGCTATTTGCATTACAGAGTTCAGAACTTTTAATTTCAAACTGATTCTATTTTCATCTGCGGACTTTAGCAAGCCAAAAACCCTTATATTTGCCTTAATATTAACCTTTTCCAACTGTCAACTGCCAGCTCGATACTAGAAATTTTATCAAAATTTTGATCACAATTTTTATGTACTGCATCAATATCCAATTGTAGCATTTCTCTCTCATGCACTTGGTTTTCAATATCAGTCTCCATGTTGGATATTTTTCTCACTACGATTTTGCCTTTCATTCACTTTATTTACTCGCGAGTCAACATCTTTACAAATATCCCAAACAGCCTTCATATCCAACTGGATGTTTACAATGTCTTGTTTTAAATCATGTTTGTCCGACCGTAGACTGTCACTATTTGATTTAATTGCATTTAATATCTCCTCCTTATCTGAAGGAGTGAATGGTCCGGGATTCGTTTCAACGTCCTTAGCGAGAAGCAGAATTATAGAAAAGTAGGTATAACAAGACGCATTCGACAAAGTTGTGCCATACTGCATACAACCGTTTAAATGAACTGCCATATGTGCTGGAATACACAAATTTAATGGCAGACTTGCTTCTGGTTGAGATGAGATGTTTGCAGATATAGCGTTAACCAAGAGAACCCCACCACCACATATTCCAATAAATAAAACGCCAGAAAGAAACATCATCAGATGGATATCTGTGCCAGTGGTAAAAGGGTCGTATTTAACACTTTTGTGACCTCTATATCCTCTGCCTGGTCCGAAGATTCCGATCCGCTTGCGGTAAGAGGAAATATCAATACCCATAATGCCCATAATGGCCCTATCCTTCTTCCATAGAAAGTATTGCTGTATATACCGCTTAATGGCTTAATGGTATTTCATCGAGGACAAAACACAATCAGTCACATACAGCACCTCTATTAAGCGTTATGCTCCATTACTTGTTATGTATATATATCGCATGTGCAGCAAAGCATATCTTTGTCGGGTAGATCCTTTGTCAGTCTATTGTTTATGCTCAAATGTCATAATCATCATAATTATTATAATTTTTGGTATTTACTGGTCATATAATTGAAGCACAGTACCTTCTCAGAGTCCACATATATTTTTTATCCAAATTTGATCACATTTTAGTAGTTTAATTCACGTATTTGATCGAGAGAAAAAAACACGTCTTAACCAGTGTACAACTGTGTAACGTGGGCTTAAAATGTTACCTCTAGAGTGTTAAAAATGGTTTTTCCATATTTGGGCCCTGTGACCTATTTTTTCTCCCTAGATGAACCATATTCAAAACTCGTCCGAGTAATTACTGGGACAAACCTCCTGACCATGTTTCGTGACAATTGAGGCAAATATGTGACCTCTAGAGTGTTAACAAACTAAGTGTTGACGGACGATTGATGACGGACGACGGACAATCATCGATCCTAAGGCTAAGGTGACCTAATAGTGCATCACACCGATACTAAAGCCGACAGAGAAAAACGTAGAACAGTATGATTTCGCAACAGGAAGTCGTGATAGTCAAGAAGTGGCAACTAGAACCGCATATTTGAAGAGTTTATAGCAGCAGGACTCGTTGTGAAGAACTTAAGAGTGATGGTTTAAATGAATCAACAAATATTTTGTTTTGTTTCATGAGAAGTCATGTTTAAACAATGGCCGACTTTAAAAGGAAATTCATAGAGCAACTGTATCGATGGAGATGTAATGTTTCATTGCTTGATGGCCATAAATGCATATTAAAATAATACCTTAGTGAGTCGTTTAGAATATACTAATCACATTAAAGGACAGCGAGGATTGACTAAGCCAAAGAAATCTTATTGCATGTAAAAACATTAAGGACTGCTGTCAATTATAACGACTGAAATACAACAAATAAGCACTGTTATTTTTAAAACGTACATAACACATTCAGCGATATTCATGCTTCGTTTCTAACGTGCATATTTCTGTAAGCCCGTATCACCCCAAGAGAACAGACACATGTATTTGACGGATACATTGAAAAAAGTCTAAACACAATAACACGGCAAGAATGAGGTGACTACACGTCATCCACAGACATGCTTGTAAATGTATACAAGTTAGTATAAATACGTTCAAGTAAGTTGATCCTTTTATATCTAAGCATGTTTCAATGAGCTTAAAGAATGTTATTGTCTATAATGATTGTAATTTAAGCGGTTCAATTTAAGAAATTGTATTGTACAACTTAAAGTGTACAACTTAAAGTTAACATATAGTTGTTTCTGTTACTGCTTATGAATGAATCATAGGTCAAAAGTTTATTTCACATATAGGTGTAGTATACCTGATTCATAAATAACGTAAACAGTTCACATGCTGTTGTTAAGTCGAAAGTAAAAACCTAAAATTAGTATAATTTATATAGCCTTTAAATTGCTGCACCTAGAGCTAGTTTTCCACTTTCTTTCTTGGAACATTCTGTTTTATACAAACAAGAACACTTTAATGATAGTTTATACTTCAGCACTTGAATGCTTAAAGTGGTAGACAGACCATTATAGGTGAATAATAATAATAATAATAATAATAATAATAATAATAATAATAATAATAATAATAATAATAATAAATATTGGTAATTAACCAGTTGTAACATAAAAAGGAGGCATTATTTACCTTTTATTAGATAAAGTAGAATTAAAGCAGAAACAAATCTGTAGTCCATCGTAAATTCCGAACAGTAGCCTTCCACACTACAACAAAACAACAATAACTTAAGTTATAATAAGATAAAGGCATGTACACTAACCACTCACTTATGTATTCACAGAATGTTTTAACACTTTATATTCAAATTCATTGGTAAAACAATCCAAAGCTAAATTGTTCTCGTGACATGAACCTGAATGAAAACTAAATGTTGTCCTTAACACTGTTAACAGTATATTGTTTTTTTTTGCTACAATATGTGATAGTTAACGTCTCATCTTTCGGTGGTAACTGCGGACACAATCAATTGCATTGTCTTCTAATATGTATCTAAGTGGGTCAATTCACGTATATAAGATATATATATATATATTTCGTATTCGTTACTGAAACAATTCACCAGCACTTAAGCATAAATGTTGTTCAGAAGGAAGTTAGGCAAATTAATATATCTTCCTCAATTTTGAGTGTGTGAGTCTGCATAACAAAATGTGGTTAAGCCATTTCATATGATTTAAATAATATTTTTCACATTTATGCATTATTTTGGAGTTATTGTCGTCTTGCATTAATTTATTTTCAGTTGAATTTGTTACAAAACAAAGTTGCATGTGATAGTTTACATCAACTGATAATCGATTTAAAATGATCAGTAAGCATTATAGTGGCCATTTTTAGAGTTTTATCATTTCTGTCACCAATTATCATAACAAGATTTAAGATTGAAAAATTATTTATAAATATCAAGAAGGCCATGGCACATCTGAACAATATATATAAGTTGTATATATAGTTATATCAAATCAGCAGTAAACCATTACAGTTACGAATGATGGTGCATTTATTGTGCTAGTATGTATTATAGATATAAACCTCAGTAGCAAGTATGTATATAAACCTCCCTAGGGGAGTTAACTTATGTTCGTTAATATATTATCATTTTTATTTTTAAAACCCAAGATTTAAAATCTTTATTATCATTGAACAAAAGCATCTCAAAACGCTTCTTTTTCCATTATTTTCGTTCTTAAAATTCTCATTAAACACAACATATAGCATGCATATTGTTTTAAATTTAAAAGAACCTTTTGCAATTAAATTGTGTACAAATACAAGAATTCACGTTTTAAAAAAAATATAAACAGTATTAATTTCATGAGATTTGTTCAAGTACTCGTAGTAGATGGATTAGTTTGGCGGGACACTAGACACATGATTTCTTCGTGTTTTTGTTGGGTATATGGGCAAAACTATTCTGTTTTCGTCACTCGAGATTTGCATTTGGTGATATAAGAAGTTACTTTGAAATGTCTGAAAGCGAAGATTTGATCATATTTTCCCACCCATCCCATGCCTATTTTCACGTCGATTTTGCTGAAACAGGTGTTCTAGTATTATGCTTATTTATTTTCATTAACAAAGTTCCACTGATTGTTTTATCCCAGTTGATTCATGATGTTTTCTAGGATACCAGTCGTTAAGGATGTTGCTGACTCTAAGGTTGGACGTGGTCACAATTGTGTTAAGACGCTATTACCAATCTTCCAGCATCCGAATACTGCCTTTTCCTGCGTACATGTTCACCAAATACATTGCCAATTTCTAAACTGTTTGTGTTGTAGTTTTAGATAAGTGAATACAAATGTAATTAGTTCACTCACGTACCTAGTGAGCAATTACGCGCAGCGATATAGTTTCTTGCCGAACGAAAAAAAATCGCTGTTATATTGCACATACGTAATATAAACCACGTAATAGTTGTTTTTACCCGGGAGTGTAAAATATGATAAAATATATTAGATGGTCATATAGTTGAGCCAAAACAACACGCGTGACTTTGAATTGTAATACGGCGGCATGCTTTGCAAAAGTGTTAACCACTAAATGGGGCTTGAAGTAATGACCTCTAGGCTTGGGTCTTTTACACTACAAGCCGTTCGGCTTCAAGTCAAGAAATGGCAGCATAACACATCAAGGAAAAACATTCTGACGATCACAGCCCAACTCTAAGATATACGAGATAATGAATCAATGGAAACATCGTCTACATTATATTCATAAACAAAATATTGAAATAAATGCATGCACCAAGTCAAAAACATTTTATACTAAATTTAAACATGTTTGGCTACTATTTACAACAATAAAGTGCCTACGTTTTCGTTTAGTTCCCATGTACATGTTAAAGAAGAGAACAAGTTGTTTTCAAGGAAACATACATTAAAGTGTATCAAGATGCCTGAAAATTATGTCAAATGTTGCAAGGCTAAACGTCATTAATGAATACCCAAAGAAACACTAATGAACATTCGTCAAGCACATGCAATATGTGAAAATGTCATGTGAAAGTGGTAAACATCAATTACAGGCAATATGTGAAAATATCATTTGCATGTTACATGCCCCAACTATTTTTAATAAAATAGAATATAATTCATTTCAACGAACTCTCTCATAGATTGGCATCGTTTTAGCAAAGTTTGTTACAGAATGTTTTCCTGTCCTTATAATGCAAGTATGAACAATCGTGTTTAGTAGTTCATGCATGTGGTAATAAAATAAAGTGAAATGTTACAGCTGTCGCTTCATTCCAGCTGGGGTTTCCGATCAGTGCTGATTGATGGAATATTGATATAATTGTGGCCCAAATCAACATTTTTATCGAGGAATGTATTAAATTTAAGTGTGTGTATAATTTTGATGGATAATTCTGTGATTCCTGTGTCTTTGTAACTGCTCCTTCTTTGCTTGTCATAACAGTGCGAGGCTTCATAGTGTTAGTGAACATATCAAAACTACTGAATAAATCAGAGATCGATAGAGATACCCCCCCCCACACCAAAAATAAATAAATAAAAGATTTCACATGTTAAGCTAAATCTGGAACATAATGGAACATTATTTGTCATAATTGCAAGCATATTTTACATATGTTATCTGAGTATCGGGTTTGACCCTCCCCTTTCTTAACGTACGTCAACCAGCGACTTCAAGTAGTAATTATGTAATTGTAATGCTTACGTTGAATTTATTAACGTAACCCATTCTTGTAGAACGTCTCTCTACTGTTGCCGGGGAGCGTGCTGAATGCATAATTTTAGATTTCAAAGGATATAGAAAATTAAATGTTTAAAAGAAAAAGAATATCTGTGCAAGAGAAACATATATCAAGTAAAACAATGGGAATTGTAACTTTATAACGAAATATGTATTCACAAAATATGTGAATGTATTTTATTTATTTAGACCTTTGCTTCAAATCACAAGCATACAAGTAACTGAATTTGCATTATTGAAACTACATTCTGTGCACAATTAACATTCTTTTTTTGCATATGCTCATTAGTATAGGATTATGAATTTTAAGTTTATAAATAAAATGTTTGTTTAAATCTTTATAATAAATTTTTCAGAATCAGTTGAAGATCGGTGCTGCGATTTATGTTATAAGTGTGCTTTTATTTTTCCATACGTTTCATGGTTTGGCTTATAAACTTTAACATCGGCCTTAACTCGAAAACAGTTTAATCAATGAGATATACACAGGCTACCGAAGACAGTTTTTACATGTGTATCAAGGCTCATAATTCAGGATTTAAGTGTTGTGGAGTTAGACCCTTTGGTCGTTTGCAAAAACTGTTACTCGCACCCTATCTCATGAACAGTGCAATTTGACATTAATCACATTCAATGTGTTACATGTGACATAACCAAGATGTAAGCAAGGCCCAAAACAGAATGATTAATGAGTTTGAGTTGTAATCAGCATTAACTATTTTAAGAGGAACAAACAAACGAAAGTCGTTGTAATTACTGTAGATTCAAATGCGGGTTACCTATAACTGTGAGACACCGTCGAAGGCAGTGCCTGATTTCAGTTTATGGCTTTAATAATTTGTACCTCTGTTGCCCATGAACTATTAGAAATGCCGAAAGTGTATATGTTGTTAATAAGTTAAGGATAATCAAAAGGCACGAATAGGTTTCAGAATATATGTACGAGTCATAATAAAGTTGGAAGATTCCAATGGTTTCAACAAGATTTATGTCTACACTACATATTCAATAAATACAAAGCTTAAGCATAATCATAGGATACACTGTGGAAATAATAATCAAGTGAAGCCAGGTGATGTATGCACAAAACAAAATAATAACGACATACTTAAGAAAGAAGCCTTGAAGCCTATACTATGTTTCGCTTCTGTCACACAGTTAAGCTGGTTATACTGGTGTAAAGACTGTTTTGATTTGTTGAAAATTACAATTTGTTTATTGCTTAAAAAGTTGGGAACATTCATTCGCACAATGTGTGTATTGCTAAATAAGATCAACGTCATTCATTATTCAAATTCATAAATACATATCAATTGTTTGTTTAATTTATGTAAATATAACTAATGATCAATTCATTTCAATATATAAACAAGGCAACACACTTAAAACAAACAACACGAATATGAACATTCAATTACAATTTGTTAATTGATAAATAACTGGGAACCTTCAATAACAATGTCTTTATTGCTAAATAAAATGGGCTATTTCAATAGCATTGTATTTACTGCTTCATAATAAGAGAACATTCAATAACCTTACAATAAATATACAGAACAAATAATTGGCATATTGTTAAAATAAAAATATTCATTGATTGATTTCGAATTATTCGTAAAAAATATAATATAATGCATGTATACGTTATTATTTGATTGTCAATATACAGACCGTACATGAAAAATATAGAGTGAAAACTGGCCGTTAAATTACACATTAAACTCTTAACGCGTTAATGTTGTTCAATCTCTAACAAGTCATTATATACACTTATTCTGTGTTTCCGATGTACATGTTTGACAGAAAATATTGATCACACTAAACACATGTCATTGGCAATATTTTCAAATTGAATACATTCATTAATTTTGGTAAATGTTTTCGCTTTCAGAGATCTGGGCCCTCGCTGAGAAGTTGATTTCGACATATTCCACTGGCTCAGAATCCGTCGGTCGTTTTTTGCTTTGCATAGTTTTGCTGGTTTCTTCCAAGTGTTCAATGTCCAAATCAGCGTAGAGCAATGTGTCATCGACTGTCGCCTAAAACAGTTGTAAATTGATCACATTTAATATAAGCAAAGCCAAATATTATTTATGTTGGTAAATTGATTGTTATACCAAATGTATCATTACATTAATCATTTCAGCGAGCCATTTTCTATAATCATAAATTTTGATTTTTGGTGTCTTATATAACTCTGGTATAATGCGAAAGGGTATTGCTTGGTGCCCATTAATATGTCAAATTAATTTTAGATAAAGTTAATTGAGTTTATATTTTTCTATTAATTTGTTTAACTAAATATAACTATGAAAGCGTGAAATGTCCAATTTTGTAATATGTGTTGGTAAACAAATACAACTTCAGTACAACTGTTACACTATTGTTCTCTATTTCAGATGACACTCTTATAATATCAAGTCACGTGACCATTATTTACATTATTGAGCATTGGGAACTTAAATTCAGGCTTAGCATAGAAAGTTTGGATTATTAATTTCCTCCTGATGATCACAATTATTACAAAAGACTTGTTAACAAACGAATTCAAGTAACGCTTGCACGAGATATTTTGACTGCCGTATTACCTTTGTTGGCGCATGTCGTGTCTTTTCTGGCGTCCTTTTTATTCGCGGTTTGTCAACCTGTGCATAGATTGTATCGTCATTGCCCGGGGAGGTCTCGATTGTTTCAACATTTCCTTAAAATATATGTATGAATATTAGATAAAATAAAGTATCATGAACATACTTTAAAGTTGTATCCATTTGTTTATATCAACACATGTTATGACGAAGAAGAAAATAGTTTATTCAAGGTCTTTTAACTAATTTCAGGAAACAGGGTTATATTACCTGAAATCAATAGCATGCAGTAAATTGCTTATAAACCTTCTTTAGACAGACAAGTGAAATACAAGTTTACAATGCTTTCACAGCATACACATATTTATATAAGACTCTTCTAAGATGTGGCTTTCCCCACAATCGTGGTCAATCCCCAAAATGCGTAAGGTTGTCCGGTTAGGGCAGTGGTTAGTAAGCACACTCGCTTCTCACCCAGGCGACCCGGGTTTGATTCCCGGCTTAGGCGCATGTGAATTTGGTTAGTGGTCACCAAACCGGACAATTGGGATTTCTCTGGGTTCTACGTTTTCCCCCAAAACACAAGACCACACTCTCGCGCAACATCGTGCCAACGAGAGTGATTAATATAAGTTGTAATAGCTTGTTTCATAATCGTTGTAAACTTAAATAAAGCTTAAACTAAAATGCGTAAGTGGCCAATTCCTGAAAGTCTCAACAACTTGGCCTTAATGTGACGTCATATATTTAGTATGCATATATTTATTCCATGCAATCTGACATTCATAATTAGGTCATGGTGTTTTCTCCGACAATTTACGTTTAACATTATCTTGGCCTGTGGATGCCTTTTTGTTAAGAAAAAGGTAACAGCTATCAGCAGTTTCAAAAACAACATAAGGTTCATTGTCAGTTTCGCACAATCAACAGATTTCCGTACATCATGTACATTAAACAACGAAGAAATGTTTTACGACAATGGCACAACCAACCATTGGTTAAATGTTGAAATTATGCTGGGTCTCTTAACATATGGTCTGTCAATGGGATCACTATTTCTTTCTTTTATTCAAATCGTTTACAAATTCTATGAAAAAAATGCATGTGCTAAATTGACTTGAATATAACAAATAACTATTGATACGTATCGAGATATATTAGTTTCTTTATGTGGTACTCTACTTTTAGTATTGTAATATCTAATGAGATTTAGATTGAAAGTGATTTCTAAAAGAATGATGATGTACTACACAGAGAAAATGTACCATTTTGAGCGTTGTCCCTACAGTGTAATGGTAATATACACATTATTGTGAAATATAAAACGTCCAGTGCATACAGCAATATTGTACAAATATATAAGCCGAAATAAAGATGTGTAAAACGTAAGACCCCCTTTTCTCTAATGATCTATTCGGTAAGTTTTTATTTATAATTTCAATGCAACGATAAAGCAGAGGATCTTTCTTATATCATGTGCCACTTTTCAGAATGAAGTCATTTTGTAAGGTGCTATTGCTGGGAACATTTAAAAACCGGGTATGTTTTCACATGTAGAATTATTTCGTTCCGGCTGTACATGTATATCCACAGTGAGTATACCATTATTCAAAAAATATATACGACAAAAACAATTGTCCACAAAATTAATGAAAATTGTTAATGCATTACAAAAATAATTGAGACATATAACAAAACGTAAGTGTTTATAATAAGGCGTTTGTCTTCAGTTATAATCAAAATAGGTTCATTTAGTTCTTGAAGTTAATCTCCATTATAACACAGCAATTCAACTAAAAAAACTGCCTCATATCATGCGACCTTCTTTATTAAAGTTATTTTAGTTTGTATGCTCCGCCATGTTGTTGAAACTGTTCACAAAATTATGTATTTGGTACTTCAAGCAAAAATTATCAAAACCGGTTTCGAATCTGCTGAAACCATTGAAACCAAACAGAAACTGGTTTGATATCAACAAAAACGCCCAATGCTATGGTTTACCTTGACTGTGTCTGCCTATTTTCTTATTTTTGAAGTTACAGCAATGAAATTTGGATCATGTGTAGAGTTTTGAAAACAAATATCAATATTTTCCTCGGATGACCTTGACTGTGACTTTTTACCTACTTCCTTTTTTTAAGGTGCAGCAATACCATTTGGACCATGTGAACAGTTTTGAAAACAAATATCAATGCTGTGGATTAGCTTTATTGTACCTTTTGACATCTTATTTTTGAAGCTACAGTTTTGAAATTTGGATCATATGTACAGCTTTGATAACAAATATCAAGTGATAGTGATTACAAAGGTTAAACTCTTTTACTCAGGTGAGCGACGATTTAGGGCTATAATGGCCCTCTTGTGTTTTACTATGATTATCTTTGAAAGAATTTTCTTTAATATCACTCAGATCATTTAAAAGGCAGAGCATAAAAACATAAGACTAAAACAAAAATGATGAGTTTAGCTTAATTCTGTAATAAGGGGCTTAAACTATTTCGAAAAATTGGGCTCTGGTATGTTGTAACATGCACAGCTATTTCATTCCGCTTTTTTAAGTTGATCCATAGTAAGTAAATCATTTTTATAGATTAAAAAAAACAAACAATTGTTCCGGACTTTATCGTTAAACAACATGATTAATGACATAAATATTTGAAAATATATTTACACTTACGGTTCATTTCGTGTGTTTAACGTTCCTTTTGGTTGACTTCCTGAAAGTAAAATTACACGTTTTATTTTTATTTTCTTATTTCTTCTAAGACATGTATTTCATTCAAGATAAGGTCATACAACCACAGGGCCCAGAATTATGACAATTAAAACAAGAAATCCAACTGATTTAAATCTATTTAAATGTTAAGGAACGCATCTTTTGACGACGACCACCGACCCGGCGACTATTAGTATGAGACATCCAACTGTCACAGCAATCCATGGTAACGGAGATGCATTTTCTGTTTCCTTTACCCCCCGTTTCTCGTGTTTATCTGTAAGGAATTGAACTACAACGAATGCATTCCCGATTGTTCGGAAGCACAACCAATACCCAAGCTATGAAAACACCAACTTCGGTTTTATTGAGGCGGTTCTTCGACAGCAATGGTAGCTGAAATGGTCTCTATTTCCCATAACCCTTTCTGTCATATTAAAATAATCTCGAATAAACTCAAAACAAAGGAATCTTAAGAGACGGAGCCAATATCAACCAAAACTTTCCAATGCTCCACTTTCTATACCGTGACAGGATGATGCCATGCTTATTAGTTTTGTTTTGGGCAAATTATCATCAAATTTTAAGAATTTTAAGACAGTGGAAAGAAGTTTTTATGACTACCATGATGAACTGTTATTGTATTTTGTAAATTGATGTTTCAAAAAGAGAGCAAAAAGATAGGAATTATGCCTAGAATGCTTATATCTTACTGCACAATAACCTTAAAGACCAATGCAACGTTCTTCATTAAAAATGATCATACATGTTGGTGTGTTCTTGCTATAGATACCATTGTTTGTGCACATTTAATTCGTATTTATAACTCATTTTAGCTATGGCCAAGGCCTTATGGGTCGCTCCGTATCGCGAATATTTGAGGTATTTCGGGTCCATTTCATATTAATTGCATACGGGGTACCGTTTTAAAGCTGCACTCTCACAGATTTATCATTTTGACAACCTTTTTATTTTTTGTCTTCGAAAAAGCATTTTTTTTACGTTAATATCTGCAAACTAATGATATATGATTACTGACAAAAAATCAAATCGTAGATTTTCATATTTCCGTACGAAAATTAATGTTTTATGGCTTAAACTGTTATATATATCAACTGTTTAAGAAAAATGCATAAAACATCATCTGCAAACTATTGTTCTGCCAGCAGTCTTATATAATTGGTTTCCATAGATTATCGCAAAAGTGGCTCGTTCCAAGACAAAAAATAAAAAAAAAGTTGTCAAAACGTTCAATCTGTGAGAGTGCAGCTTTAATGGGCGGTGACAATGTTACATTTTCAAGTTACAATTGCTGTCAACGAAACACGTCGATAAAAGCGAAGCTGATCTTTTAAAGCATCGGGTAAATTTAGTGTTTCCGAAAGATTGGTCTCCATTTTTAATGCTTCTCAATCCATATTATGGTCAAAATGGACTAGTTTATCATGCAAAAACTCAGAATATTTTGGGTCGTTCGGGACCAATTAATATAAGTTTCATATGGAGTACCGCTTTAAAGGGCGTTGGCAATTTTGCATTTTAAAATACAATTGATGTCAACGAAACGCGACGATAAAAGCGAAGCTGATATTTTCAAACTTCGGGTGAATTTAGTGTTTCCGAAAGATTGGTCTCGATTTTTGATCTTCACAATTTATACCGTGGTCAATATTGACGAGTTTACCTTGCACCAATTCAGGATTATTGTTTACACAAGTGTTTGTATCAATGACATAAATACTTCAAAAATTGGAATGTTGATAACTTTAAGTAGGAATACATTAAAACAAGGTTAATAAGTATTTAAATCATTTACCTGTACCGATTGCGACGTAAGAAGAACTGGCATTTCCGAACGCCGTTGAGGCCCTGCAAATATATGTTTTTCGCTCATCAACAGAAATATGTTCAATAGTAAGAGTACAAGCGGCCTTCTTTTGACACTCTTGAAGGGGTTTTGAGAACTCGTTTGACCATACTATGTCTGCAAGAGGATAACTTTTAGCACTGCAGGTTACAGTCTTTGACTCATCTTTAAGTAAAAACAGTTCCTTTCCAACTGAAAGTGACAACGCTGGCAAATCTGAAATGATAAATGATATTTTTAAACTTAATATCTGAATAGTTTTATCAGTAAATATTCCGACTCTATATATCAGAATAATAAAACTACAGCTCACAGCTCAGTAATTCTGAACAGAGCATTGCATAGTTATGAAATACAAATAAAGTATAATACTTATTACGCGGTTTCGGCTTACTGATTGGCGATGTAAAAAACATTCAGGCAAAAAGTCATGGCAAAGTCATTTTATACTTATTAAATCAAACATAATTTCTAGTGAAAAGTTACCCGCACCCCTGGTGCCCCCTGGTATAAAGTATTAAAGTTCAGAATCGAAGTGCCTGACTGAGCAAAAGCACATTTGCCATTCAATGTGTTGACGACCTTTTGTTCAAATATGACACTTCTAAGGCCTTTCATATCAACAGAACTTTGTACAAATATGCGAACATTTAAGACCTTTAATATTAACAGCATTTTATACAAATATAGGACATTTAATGCCTTTTATTCAGCAACATTTTGTTTATATATATGGGACATTTTAGACCTTATATTCCAATGCAATAGACCAGATTACGAAAATCGTCTGCTTACAGAGATGTATATGTGTCTTAGTCGTTATTTCAAGCAGTATTTGGAAACCGATATCTGATGTTGCTTAAACTTATTATAAGTGATGAAAGTAACTTACAAGGCACCACTAGAGTATGTGATTTCGAGATGTTACGTTGAAAGCTGGAACAAACAGCACTGCAGACAAGCACCTTGCCAAAGTCTTCCTTGGTAACAGATACGTTAAGTATGGACATGATGGATTTAACATTCGTTTTCATTTCAGGATTTCTATACTTTAGGAGCGAAGGTTTATCTGAGGTCCACTGTAAGCTACAGTTGTCGTTGAAGTCGTTTACCTCACAGGTATAGACGCGATGGTAGATGTCTTGAAGTTTAGAAGGTATATCTGGTTTTTCTAGAAATAACTCTGAAGGTGGATCTGTAAACAGATTACTTATTTAAGTGAACATAAACTGCAAAATCTATATAAACTGTAGAGCCCATAAAATACAAAATAAAAATAGATTTTATGTTGCTATACAATTTGATCAGCTGTAAGAGTGATACATGTGGCAAAATAAATAAAAAAGTCCTCAAGCATTCTGATATTTTGCTTTATTGCAACATTATTTCAAACCCTATTGCTTTGCATTTTATCTTTTTACAATGTAATTTTATAATATCGATTTGTTTTGCTATAAGAAATACATACTGCCATATTCAATTTAGCGTATTCAATAACACTAATCACTTTCAATAACAGTGATTTAAAGTCATACCACTTTCGGGTTAGAATGTTAAATTTGACACGTTTTGAACACACGAATGACAATGCATATGTAGTTATATGTCAACATAACTTCATCTACTTTCGTCTTACCCTTTTGCGATGTTCATGAACCAGATTTTTTTTCATTATGTTCAACAGGTGAATGTCAAAGGGAGTTCATAGAAACAAACTTAAAGTATATGTATGTTGCCATGTTTATCCGATAATAGCCTGAGTATAACAGTGTTGTGAGTGTTTCGGGAGGCCTCGTATATGTTCATAACGTTTAACTTTGCAGCGACGGCAGTCGTTGAAATATGTATGTGTGGACTTTCTGTGTTGTTGCGTGATATTGTCTGTCTTTTGTTAAGTGTCTGGTATGGCTTGACTCTATGCCTCTTAACAGAGAGTTGAATACTTAGCTTGCCTACAAAACAAATGGTGTATGTAGGGTAATGATATATTGAATTTGCCAAACACTTTTAATTTGTGACCGATTTATTTAATTTACTTATCATTTTCTATTGTAATACATAATACATTCAATTTTTTTTTACATATCTTAGTCTAGTTTTTTAACTTACACACAACTTATTATAATCACTTTATTGTCAAAATGCAAATGCATCAGACTAGAAAAATGTCATTTTAAGTGTTTCAAATAATGACAATATTTATATGATAAACTACAGAAACAAGTCCAGTAGTCGAGAGTTTAAAGATAACCCCCGTTCGATGGCACAAGGTCAATGTCAAAGACATAGAACAGATAATCAAACATCATACTACATCAGTACATAAGCAATATATAAAACTAGGGGTCTTAACAAGGATTATTAGGTTCAGCCTTAGAACGGTCAGTTAAATGTAGATTTACTCCAAACAATTCCGAATGAAGTAAACATGCAAATGGTAAATCTCCTCAGATTGTATGCATTAACTTGAGGAAACTGCATAATAAAACAAATCATCATCATCATCATCATCATCATCATCATCATCATCATCACCACCATCATCATCATCATCAGCAGCAGCAGCATCATCAACAACATCATCATCCCCAAAAGTAGCCAATAATCTTATATGATATACCTATGCTTTAATTCACTGACACTGGAAAAACACATATAACTCTGAGTAGTTACGTCCGAATCGTGGTAATTTGCTCAACTCAAGATAACTAAGTTTTACCTAAAATTAAAAAATCCCAAAACTGTTAAATTTAAACGCTTAAACGGTTTTAATGTCACACTTATATTGTTATAGGAGACACGTTCAAAAGCAAATATTTTGGTAGCTTCAGGTGCACCCGGATTAAAAATTTAAGGCTACATAACACTAGATACATGTTCTATATTATGAATTTAAGTTTGCACACAGACTAACACTGAATTCTAGTGTTTAAAGACCCCCAACACAATATGCGATGACAGCAATCACGTAAGCATGCATCAGATTACAAACACTGCGATGGAATGCATACGAAGAAGTAGACACTATAGATCCAGAATGTTTAGCAGTTTTATAACCTATATAGTTTCTAAACCTACATGATATAATAGTCTGATATGGTATAACCATGTTTTGATTCACTATCATGTGTATCATATGTAACTCTGAGTAGTGACTTCAGACTTGGTTTAATTTGGCTTATAAATGGAAATTAAAAACATCACAATCGAATTTTACAACGTATCCATCCCGAAGGGGCACAACTTTAAATACTTCTGTATTGTTAATAATAAATATGTTTGTCCATTTAGCCAATTTTATAAATAGTATTTAAATAAATAATATTCAAGGTTTTAAAATCGCACTTAAAGTATGGGGTTAGTTGACCCGTTTACATAACTATAACTAAATGTGGGAATGTGTGTGATAATAAAAATTTTAAGCTTAGTTTAATTACAGTCAAAACTGTAGTTCAATGCAAATAATCTTACAAAATCCATTCTCTATCTAAAATAAATAAAAAGAATAATTTTCTTAAAATATTTAAGTGGCCCATTTAACAAAGGCAAAAATATGATTCAGTCATTAAAACCTTTGAGGAACGTAGCAAGGAAAGGTTAAAAATTGTAACATAGCTATAGGAGCTCTAGAAATGTTTGCCTTGACTTAGCCTAACAATGCAGAAATGGTCACAACACACATTAACAAAAAATAAGCAAACCCAATCTGCTTTTGAGACTCGTTTATTTTGGGTAGATACATGGGGGTGTCAACCAAACACTAGCACATTTCAATATAGAATTATAAATAACAACATCCCTAGGAGAAGGAACGCAGAAACCTGATAGAAATGGCACGCAATCACACTTTACGCCTTTCAATTATCAGTACCATGTGACAAAAAACTGCTTTTTTTTAAAATGACTTCGTTGAGACAAAGCAAGCCAACAACCAAAAACATGAGCCATGTTACCAACTCTGAGTTCAGTTGACGATAACATTATTGTGTATGGTATAACCTCTATATTTTCTATACTTCAAGCGGGGAACCAAATTGTTAACGTTAGCCAATATGATCCTTAGTTTGCATGGGCTGATGTCGCTTTGAGGATGAACAATAGGTATTGGTTACTGTGTAACAAATGCAAAACCTTTCTTTATTTTAAACGGCGTTTGAGAGTTTCAACGTTACAAATTGACACCCGTATACGCTTTCGTATGTATCTACAACTAAAGTATATGCACATAAACCTTTGTAAGTATTGAACTTCGGCGTGATATAATCATGCACTTATACTAACCGATATAAGGATACAAATAACTCATGTCGAACGAAAAACTACAGCTCTGTGTTCACTTCGATTAGCTTAAACTGCATTTCCTAAGATAGAAAGCAATACTACTTCAATACTACAGATATGAGAGAATTTGAGGTATGCTTTTTATATACAACAAATCATAAAACAAATTTTTGTTTGACTCTTGCTATTTTAAATCAAACTTACATCTACAATTTATAGTTTCCTTTTCTGTCATGTGGGCCGTAAAAAAGTGCGTGAGTTGGAAGCATGATACGTTCATCGAATGCCACTCTCTTTTAGCACTTGCATTCAAAACAATCTGTATCGTGTATGTTCTTGAATCCTCTTTATAATCGGTTGTAGTGATCGCTATTGAAGACATGTTGGTCGCATTGACCATAAGACTTAATGTTGACGACGGTCTCCCTCCCGTGGAAGTGCATGTAATGTTAGCTGGGTCTCCTTCCTTTAGTGTAGGTACGTTGATAACTGCATTGTCCGGCTTAACTGGTAAAGGCGCAAATCATTTCTTGATATTTTAGAAGCTTTTTTAAAAATTAAGTGAAACAAATCACAACTGAAATCTAATGTACATCCGGCTAGACGCAACTGATGAAAATTTCGTACCAATAGAGATTTATTTTTTGAAACATAAAACAAACTAAGCAAACTTAAACTATCATTAATTTTGTTTTAAATGTTTAGTGTTTAACGCTTTATTTGCGTAAATGATGAAGTTTAGAAAACATGCATAAAATACTTTACCAGCGACGTAAATTTTGGAACTTGTGTTAAGTGGCATTGCCATAGCTGCATTGAAGACGCTGCATGTAACGACTTTCATGTGGTCGTCTTTTCTCGTAACATACGAAGACGGCTTGTACGTATCATTACCAATATATTGCACGGGTAATTTTCGTTCTCTGACATAGATTCTAGGAACCGTTCCACCGGTTGTATGGCAGTAAATATGATTGCCCAGATATGTACCGTTTATTCCGACTAAGCAATCTTTACATTCGGAAGTATGGTAATAGGAATAAAGTGAAGGTTTACCTGAGGGAAATAGATTAAGGGAAAAAGTATATATTATTTGTGTCTATAAACAAGTAGGTTAATTTAACATAAACATGCAACCGAAACAGTTACTGAGTTGGCTGGCTTGTTCGGTAGTTATTTTTTCAAAATGTTAAACGCTGTTTATAAAAAAGCTTAATTCTGTATTAATAGGTTCATATAAAAAATAAATAGCTTTGAAAAATCGGGATATGTTTTGAAAATAATATTTTAATCATTTACCAATGACGGCTATTTGAACGGGTCGGGTATACACGTTCGTCTTTCGATTTTCCGTACATCTCACGCTGTAGTTTCCAGATGTCCAGCGGTTTACGTTGTGTATTTTTAGTACAAACTCCCAGTTGGGATCCTTCCTCTCAGATAAAACACCATATGATAAATGCATATCCGACGAGGAGGTCGCGTTATGCCATTGGCGAACATAAAGATCTTTATTGTCTAATATGCCCATGGTAGGAAAGTAGCCCAACTCAACAGTATCTCCTTCAGTAATCACTTTTGGCCTAAGATACAAAAATCCGCAACCAGAAAGAACTGAAAAGAAAGTATTAGGCAACGGGTAAGTGTATTAAAACATCATCTCTTCATACAAATGAGAAATACTTCGACAGGATATTCAATTGCTCTTTTGACTCGGTTTATTTACTGTTCTCCAACGCATTTTATGAATATAGCACTTTTGATTTATAGGAGAATCGGTCAGTCCTTTTAGTCACTAGTTGGTATAATTTAACAACTTTGAAATAACGTCATTTACCTTTTAGATATAGGTGTTTCCAATTCGAATGGCATGTCCCATATTTGACAATAAATGCCGTTGAGTTATAGTTCGTAGAGTTTAAAACAATATAGTACACATTATTGTCTGGGCCAGTCTTGACGGATGCATTTAAATATATATATTTTGCACTTTTTGTGTATATCAACTTAGGAAGTGGTTCACTTTTGTAATTGTCCGGTTTAAACACAAAAGTCACATTCCTCTTGTGTATTGCAGGCTCGATATATGTCAGATTACCACAGGCAGCCACACTGCCTACAACAACAACACCAACATCATCAACATAACAACCACAACAAAAACTATTTAAACTTAGTGCATTGTGCACGAAACTGGTCATAACCATCTACGAGTTATTTAGTATTTTATGAAAGCATGATGTAAATTAATTAAATAAAAAATCCGATTTTAATTCAATAAAACAATGAATTTAACACCAACATCTGTTGGTTTTTATTCATGAATATAAACAAATACACTAACCAAATAGTACAATCAAAACTACAGGGACAGCCGAGTGATTGACTTTAAATACGCTGTTAAAATTGGTTATAATATATATGATGGATGAAATTAGATTTACTAGTATTCAGTATAACATAAACAGTATATAAATCGTAAACAAGTACCTTTTGCAAAACTTAGCACAAGCGAGATTAAGAGATATGGTAAATCCATTCCGAACACTACTTTGCCATAATACTAATGTGTTTTGTATTCACTGAGGTCTAAAGCATTTTAATGTAAGTTTTAATAATAAGACGCAAAAGTTCAAATTGAATCGTCATAATTCTAACTTGCAATACATGCACAAGAAATGACAACCTTAATAAACGGAAATAGTTAATTACAAAATTATGATACAATAGCAAGAGAGAAAACACAACACTTGAAGTTAAGGACACTTATTTCCTATCAATTTAACAAGTAAAAAAATAAGCAATAAAATATCAGTTATGTCTTGTAATACGGGCTTGAAGACAAACGCGAAGCGTTTGTCTGTACAAGCCCTCTTACGGTTTGTACGTGTATGCAAGGGACTACTTCTTTTTTGCCGGAGTGATAGGCATTAAAAAATTTGGGACCACTGAACCGTGAAAATGAGAACCAGAAAAGCTCGTCATACATTGTTCATATAAAGCGCGTGCATGCCGGCAAGAAAATTGTACATGTTTAGGGCGGGGTTTGACCTCCGTTAACCAATGAAAATCAATACGAAAATACCCGAGGTACATGTACAATCCACCTTCGGCACTTCCATAAAAGGAGTGGAGAACACATATAATGAATACACGTCTAAAGAGTACTTCTTTTGACCGGAAATTATATTTCATAACTTTGCAATAATAATACAAAACGAACAGGGTTTGTCATAACAATTGTTATTTTACCTCACATCTTAAAAAATACCGTCTAAACCGGATATCTAAATAATAATAATAATGCGCATTTTACGACAGTTGATGTAAACAATGATTTGCATATATCAATATCATGATGCAATAACACGTATTTAACGTTGTTTTCACGGTGAGTTGAACTAAGAATTATACTTGTTATTGTAAATTCAATCGTTCATACGTTGCTGTTTGGACACCATAATGACATAACGTAAGTTGTTTTTTTACGTAATGAACAAGCTAAAGTGATGCAAACGGTATATACATCAATTCCAAAGTGGGTGGGGAAGGTCAAAAACTAAAACTTTGAAAATGCTTGTTTATTTAGATTTGAGAAACGATCTTTTTCGGGGTTGACACATTTATTTTTGGCGACATGTTTGGGGTTATTTAGGAGTTGAACAAATTTTACAAAAAAAGATTTTAACAGATTATGGATCAAAAAGCATTCACATTATTACGAAAAAGTCTGTCGACATAAGTTCTTCGTCATTATGTCAAAATGCCACAGAATACTTATCCAACAATGTCTTGAGAGATCCTGATAATATTTTGTCAAATAAGAATGTTATTCAGAAAAATAATGAATTTTCGCGGTTGAAATTCATTTCCGGGTTACAAAAATGCTTATAATAGCACGGCGCTCTTGCCAACTGAGTTAAACGGGCAGCTGGTTACACAGGCTAGACTCGTCCGCCCATTAAAGGGGCTGTCTAACAGATGATAAAATAAAAAAAAAATAATATTTTTGTCATGGCAGAGTGGGGCAGATGACTCGCGAATACTTTAAGCGATAAAGATGTATGAATGAAATTACAGAAAACCACTTCAGCACAAATAATGAAATAAAATGTTTAGTAATTCATAATTTGTTTTTCAGGGGAGGGTTCGGCAGGGGTTTCCCCTCCCGACAACCTTCAAATTTGGCATGTTTGACCTGGTTTCAACAAGCATAATAATGTGAGTATTATAGATTATGAACCCGTGGGAGATTTCAGCATAAAAGGCAGTGTTTCATTTTGGCAGAATTACACAATAACACTATAGCTACAGCGTTTTACTGGTGATTTTTTTTTACCAAGGTTTTCAGAAGGATACCTTTAGACGAGATGAAATGTATTGACATGTCTTGCTTAAACTGGCACATATTTCCGCACAGAATTTCTTTAAGTTAACATCTTTTCAAAATTATTCAGCTGAAGGCATGTATAAGCATGCAAGACAGTTTTAGACAAACTCTTTCCTACAAAGTAAAAAATGACATTTAAGTAATTAATTATTTAAATGGGGTGGGTTCGGGAGGGGTTTCCCCTCACGACAAGCAATGTTTATAATACCTTTTTTCTTCTGCATATAATCAGAAAATGCGGGGTCATCAGTTCGGCACAAAAACAGTGGCGGTTTTCGCAATATTTTTCAGAAGTTTTTAACATGCTTGTAGAATAGTGATTTTTCTTCGTGCAGTGTGCAATTTACTCTTCCTAACTGCTGTTTCGACTTGAGATAGAATATGGTCGAGAAATAATTTCTTCTCAATTTTTTCTTCAAACACAATCTATATGAATTACTTAAAAAGCGTTATTGTTTATGTAAAATTAACAAGACATTTACAATGCCAGCTCTAATATAGTAAAGCATAGGCATAGCAAAATTCAAAACATTTTTATTATATGCTTTGTTGTGATTTATAGACATTTATAAACAATAGAAAAACAATCTTTCACTGTTTCAAACATATTGATATTTTTTTACTGTTTGAAATTACAGCCAGCTCTCAAATAAATATCGAATGCCAGTGCTAAGAGGGCTGGGACACAATTTTAACAACTTCATTACCAAAATAATGTAACCTTTGTATACAAATTATAATTTGTTGCCCTACTTCAATAATTATAATTGAATGCCATTTTATACTCTTTTAGGGTCTAAAATTAAATTATTATGTTTGTGGTAGATTGCAAAATATTTCAGGTTGTTACTCTTAAAATATAGCTTTTGATTCTCACTCAGTGAAATTCATGTACATCACGATTTTACACTAAAACAAAACAAATTCACTATTTATTCTTTCTTTAAGTTATAGCACATAGTTTATGGCATGGTACAATCCTCTTTAATTAGATTGTCAGAAAATGTGAATGCATCTCTGTAGCTCAGTTGGTGAATAACTCGCCCTGTTAGCAAAGGGGTCCCGGGTTCCAGCCCTGCAATTGTCGTACATTTTTCTGTCCCAATTGTACTTCAATGGATAAATTTAAATTCTGACAATAGATAATGTCAATTTAACAGGTGGAGCTATGATCCTATTCATGTCATGTATTTTCATTTCTCAGTGATTAAATTTAAAGCTGCACTCTCACAGATTTACAGTTTTTACAATTTTTTTTGCCTTGGAAAGAGCAAATTTTTGCGTCTATATCTGCAAACCAATGATAAAAGATTGCTGATAAAAGATCTGATTGCTGATTTTTATATTTCCTTTAAATTATGCACCAGTCAATTGTAACCACGCCACCGGGGATAGCCGGGGAAATGGGCCGTGTTTTTACTTTCCAGGTGGCCCCGCAGGGCAAGGTGACCGTTGTGGTTTTGTCTTAGCGCTAAATTTAGCAGAGATTGGGCCTTATATTGAGTCTCTGGGGTGCGGGGGCATTTGGCCGCGGTATTACCACCAGTTTGTTCCCGCAGAGCGGGGATTTTACCGGGGGTTGGCTGGACCGAAAGTCAAAGTCCCCGCTATTCCCCGGACCTGAGGGGTGGCGTGGTTACATTTGACTGGTGCATTAATGTTTTATGTTTTTAAAACGTTACTAACGGTTTAAGAAAAAATAATAAAAAATTATTATTTTGAAATAAGATATAAAATCTGCGATCAAATTTTTTGTCAGCAGTCTTATATAACTTGTTTCCATGCGTTTACACAAAAATTGGCTCGTTAAAAGACAAAAATAAGAAAGTTGTCAAAACGTTAAATCTGTGGGAGTGCAACTTTAAGGAACACCAGATTGTACAGTTGCAAGAATAAAGAAATAGTGAAAACCTTTGCTAATGGCGCAATGCTTCTTTCGCTATTTTTTGTGTTTTACCAATTTAAAATTTAACTGTTTGTGTACCATATAAATACCTGTTGATTTAAAAATATTGTCAGTATATGAGTCTGTTCTTATCAAGTCACTTTACCGTGCTAAATATTCACAATATGAACTGGAAAATAATATATTTGCTGATTTTTGGACCATCTGGTGTCTAGCCCTTTCATAAACCATCTAACTGCAAATGTGAGTTTTAGATACATATTTGACAGTTTCACTGGAATTTATTTAGTATAAAAACAATATGTTTCATGGCTAAAAGTGTAGTACTTACTCAGGGTTTTTTCTATAGTACCCACGGGTTCGACAATCGGACCCATTCCCAAATCAAATATAAGATGTTTTTCCCAATCTTCAGATTATTTTTTTAGAAAGTCTTTTAATATGAACAGAACAGAACAGAACAGAACAGATATTTTATTAGACTTATACAATTGTACATCGTCTTAATACATATAGTTATACATAAGTTCATGTCATTTCTCTAAACAAACTAAGAGGATTTTTTAACAAATTTAAGGCATGTTGTCAAGCAAAAGTCAAGAATTGATTTCTAAGTAACTAACCTTATAGTATGTATTACTTGATAACATTGGCAGTGAGGACAATTATCTTTAGTAGTGTACTTATGTCATGTTATTAATTATTGAGTTGCGTATAACAAATGCTTGTTTCATATATTTACAGACATTCATAATTTCAGTCTTGTCATACGAAGTCAGTAATTTATGAAACTTAAAAACAGATGGATTTACATAATACAGTGGTTTTATAAAAAGTTTACGTATTTGCGAATAGCACCTACAAACACAAATGAAATGAAATTCATCTTCAATATCTAAGTCATTACAACATAGGCAATAACGTTCATTGCGAGATATATTGTTGCGTGCATATCTTCCGGTTTGTATTCTCAACGGATGTACAGAAACTCTAAGCTTGACAAAGTATAAACGTAAATTTTTAGGCGCTAAATCTAGATATTTTTCATACTCAAAAGAGGTTTTAAATAGTCTATACATGTCTAAAACAGTACTCTTACTAATATTTCCGTACCACTCTTGTTTAAAAGTATCTATCACTCTACACTTAAATTCGCATATGAATGTGTTAACACATATAGCACTTGGGTTATCAAATACATATGCAAATCCATAATCGTTTAACAATTTTTTAACATTAGAGACCCAGTTTACACACCCTTTATTACAATCATTAATAGCCTGGGTGTAAACATATTGGATAATAATATTAGTACTACGATTAAGTTTGAAAAAGTATTTTATAATTCTGACATACCTATTGATATATAAGGGATATCTCCCGAGTTCTCCATATACTGTAGCATTACATGTGTTTATTTTAACTTGCATCAATCGCTTACAGAATTTTAAATGTATACGTTCTATTTCTTTTGACTTAGTATAACCCCATATTTCACATGCATAATTCAATATCGAACCAACAAAAGCATCAAATAATTGACAAAACAGTTTAGGACTTAGATCATATTCTTTGCATTTATATAATAATATATTCATAGCTTTAAGGGCTTTCCCAACCAAATGCTCTTGGTTAAATGTATAACTTCCAGTATAATTTATTACAGTTCCTAAATAGTTAAAGTTATCAACTACTTCGATAGTATGACCATTATATAACCAATTCTCATCTTGACGTAGTCCACCGCGTTTACGAAAAACCATTATCTTAGTCTTAGATGTATTTACTTTTAGACCCCATGCATTGCAATACAAATAGAGGTTATCTAAATGGGATTGGACTTCCTGTGGAGACTTGCCTAAAATGGCCATATCATCTGCAAATAGCAACATAATCAATACAATATCATCAATATTTAAACCAGAATTATTGTTATCTTGCATGAATAGTTCTAGGTCCTCCACGAACAAAGAAAAAAGTATCGGGGACATAACCTCCCCTTGACGCAGGCCTACAGCGTAACTAAAATAGTCAGAGTAAGATGCACATGATTTAACACCTGACTTAACATTTTCGTACATATCTTTAACTACTCTAAGTAGTTTACCTTTTATACCAGTATTATATAGTTTTAGCCATAATGCATTGCGATAAATACTATCAAAGCATTTAAGCAAATCAACATAAATTACATATAGTCGTTTATTTTCATTAATATACTTTTGCACAATAGAAATAAGAATATAAATAGCATCAACAGTTGAGCAACCTTTTCGAAATCCGAATTGCGCATCCGAAATAGTGGCATTAGCTTCGCAAAATGATTCGATGCGTTTGTTTAAAATTGTTGTAAATACTTTTGAAAAACAGCTTACAAGTGTAATTCCTCTATAATTGTTAACGTCATCAATAGATCCTTTTTTATGTAAAGGAATAATTACACCTTCTGTCCACTTTTCCGGATAGAAACCCGATGATAAAATGCTATTAAATATGTCACAACAGTGGCTAGATAATATATCAACACATTCAATAAAATACTCATTTAAAATACAATCGCTACCAGTCGATTTATTACGTTTCAAATGTTTAATTGCGCAATTTACTTCGTTGACTGAAATAGGTTCATCTAACTCTGGAAATGTTAAGTTACTTTCGTCAAAGTCGTGATTCGAACAAAAATGTTCAGCCTCAGCATTATTACAATCAGACGTATTGTTACTAAGATTTTCAAAAAAAATCTTGAAATCTTCCAGAGAAATATTACAATTATTTAATTTATTTTTTGATTTAAAGAATTTCCAAAATTCTTTAGGCTTACTTCTTCTTAAGTTTTCAATTTCTTTCATTTTGATTCGAAAGGCACAACTTTTCTTTTTACGAATTAAATCTTTGTAATATTTCTTTCGTGAACACAGTGCAGACCTATTTACCTCAGTCTTATTTGTATTAAAATTACATAAAGATTCTTGGTACAAATTCCTTGCATTAACACAATCATTATCAAACCAATCAGCACTTTTAATGCAACTTTCCGTTTCAAAACACGGTTTATTACTGTAATTGCATTGCTTTGAAAACAACGGATCCGCGACACAACGGATTGTAGCGGTAAATCTATCTAATGTGTCATTTATTGATACTCTATTTAAACAGTCTATATTCTCAACAATGTCATTGAAAACAGGTAGTTTTGTGATTATACCTGAGCGAAATTGTTCGCGTAGCGAACTGTTCCATTTATATTTAACATCGGTGTATGTTTCATACTGAGGCGTGAAATTGTTACAATACAATACAAAATGCAGCGGTGCGTGATCGCTCCACTGATTGAAATCGCCAACCGTAAAGTTGGATAACAATGAAAAGTTACATTCACGAGTCAGTAAGTAGTCGATTACGGATGATCCGTTATGAGCATAAAATGTGTGTTTACGACTGTTACCTATTCGACCATTTAAAATGCGCAAATTTGTAGACTTACACATATCAAGAAGTTTAATCCCGTGACTATTATGTACAGCGTCTACTGAGGCCCTGACAGAGGTATGGTCGGGAACATAGTCGGTATCGTCATACACAGTATTAATATTGTCATGGACAATAAAATCACACTTATGACCGACCCTGCTGTTTAGATCGCCAGATACGAATATCTTACCAAATTCAGAATAAAATGAAATGTCGTTTTCTAATAGTTCAAAAAGATCTACATTTAATGTGTTATAGACAGGTGAACCAACTCCCCATATATAAGACGCACATATATAAATATCTTCCTCAGTATGAAAAAAATCATGGTCTAGTTTTAACCAGATAAGACTATCGTAATGATTTTTAACAATTTGAATACCGTTTTTTAGATGATCCTTAAAGTAAATAGCAATACCACCACTGCTTCTACGGGCTTTCCTGTTTTGGAATTTTCTATAAAAGTTGTAGGAAATATAACCATTTAAATTAATATTACTAGATGAATTGGCCCAAGTTTCATATAATAAGCAAATGTCATTTTCAGTAATCAAGTTGATAAAATCGGAATCGTTCTTTTTGGAATCGGAAAAACCATGTAAGTTCCACGACAGAATGGATATCTCACCGCCGTCGTGACCCTAGGCTCGAACAGCGGTCCCATCAATGTAGAGGGTGTCGTAGGCCAGAAACGCCTTCTTGTTCTGCCGCCTCGCCTCCTTCAACTGTGGCACCAACTTCCGCCTCTTCTGGATCACATCCGGTGGGAACTGCTCGAATACACGGAACGTTGTCCCATCAAGCTGTTTCCATGACTTCCGTATCATTTCTCTATCTTTAAAGTAGGTGAATTTTGCGATGATGTTTCTTATTTTTCCTGTTATCGGTGAGCCTGGTGAGCGGTGCACCCTCTCGAATCGGATACTCTCGGCCGTCTCCTTGGCGATCTTGAAGGCATCCTGGAGATGCAGACGTAGCTTGCGTTCCGTCGCTTCCGCCGGCTCGCTTCCGTTAGTGTTGTCCTCGGGTACCCCAAAGAAGACCAGATTATTTCGCATGGACTGCGATTGTAGGTACGAGACGTCGTCTCGTAGGGCATCTCGCTCTTTCTCCAGCACCCGCGTCCTCTCCGCCAGCTCCGCCGTGTGTATGTCGGCACCGTCTACCTTGTCCTCTAGTCGGATAACTCGCTCGTCCACCTTTTTCACTCGGGCATCGAGCGCCCCCCACAACTTGTTAATGTCTTTCTCTAAGGACACCATTCTCTTTTCTATGGTCTCTATACCGCCCAACTTTTTCTCCACGGTTTCTAATCTACCACTCATGTTCTTTAACAAGTTCATTAAGTCTAGGTTTGTAGGTTCTGAGTTAGTGTCCGCCATGGCTGCACAGGCCTTAGTATTATCAATGTCGGCGCTCTCGAATAAAGTCCCGAATACACTAGAGTCTAAATTATCAACATCACCATAGAGCACAGAATTCGTAACGTTCAGAATGTCACTTACTTGAAAAAAAAAAAAAAAAAAAAAAAAAAAAAAAAAAAATGTACTGGTTCATTTTCAACATCCTAATAAATTATGTGATGTAAAGTTTTTTTTGATAATTGTACTCGGAAATCATTGATTTTCATCACATTCAGATATATCTGTATAAAATATTATCTGTCATAATTGATTAATTGCAATAGATATTTACACCCAAGGATTGATATTTCAGCCATTTTGGTTCTATTAAAGGGAATTAAACTAATATAAAATCATTTCCTAATTCGCAGGAGACTAGACAGCTTTTTCTTGTAACAGTTATTTTACCCAATTTCAGCATTTTCACAACGCAAAATTATCCAAAATGTCAAGGGTCTTTTTACCAAATTGGGCAGAAAAAGCCCTGTTACTTAGTAATGTTTTAGGAAAAGTGTAATTCAAGGGACATTTTCATACACTTGAGATCTGTTTTTGTAATGATACAAAAAAGCTGATTCTTTCATCTAATACAAAAACTAAATCATGTCTAAACTGTCAAATGTGAGGTTGCATCTGTAAACTTCATCTTTGCTTAGGAAATCTGTGAATATAACTTTCACCACCCAGAACAATAAGTATCAATATAAGAAGTAAAAAATATTCTAGTTACTATTTCCTCATGTCAGGGACAATTCAATTAAAAAATCAATGGAAAAACTGTTAAATACTATCATGTTGTTGTTTTTTCTAACTTTTAATAATATTTATTCCCTGTGGTCGGTCGGTTTGTCGGTCGGTCCTTTGCAACTTTGTCCGGAGCAAAACTTAAAAACTACTGGATGGAATTAAACTTCATACAATGGTAGAGCATAATGAGAGGAAGTGCCATTTACAATAACCATAACTATATTATTGCTTAATATTTAGTTATTGCCCTTTGTTACTTTTTTTGTCTGGAGTATAACTTGAAAAGTACTGGATGTAATTCATTGGAACTTCATATAATGGTAAAGCACAATGAGAGGAAGTGCAGTGTTCAAGAACCATAAATCTACTTTATTTTAGCAAATTACAATGACAATAGTCCATAAGATAAAGTTGTCATTTATAGGTTGGCTTTCCAAATAGTTGACTGCAACTTCATATCAGGGCGGCGTTCGGGGGTATTAATCACCTTCAGTGGTAGCTCTAGTTACCTTTCAGGTGGTCCCGCAGTACCGGATGAATTCGGTGGTTTTGTCTTTGTGCAAAATATAGCGGGGAATGGGCCTACCATGAGTCCCTGGGGTGCGGGGGCATTTGGCAGGGATTTTACCATTTGTTCGTCCCCGCAGGGCGGAGATTTTAGCAGGGGGTTGGCTTGACCGGAAGTCAAAGTCCCTGCTATTCCCCGGACCTGGGGGGGGGGGGTTACAATTGACTGGTGCATAAATGCCAGCTTCACCAACCCAACTCGAACCCTTTAATGTCCTTATGAAAATACTATTTTTAGTAATTACACCAACCAGGTATAGTGGACATTTTTTAGTAATCCAATTCCTTAATAACTTATTATTAATTTGTTATTGTTTGCAACAGGTTTGAGATGGGGATGATGACCGACCAGCCAGCCGAACTCAAATTGGATTAGACATCATGGGGTAAATTATTAGTATTTCACAATCACTTTATGAAAATGTATCCAAACTGTAGTGGGTTTGAATCTTTTAAGGTTATCTTTTCTGTTTGTTTCATTCCTAAATAACATTGTTTCATGCTGGTTGTAAATTATTTTCGGCCACGGCCACGAGATTTTCAAATTAACTATTTTGTTTGCTTTTTTATAAATTTCAGGTTTTTGACTTATCCCTGAATACTTCGTAATACATTTCAACATTCTTTAAAAGCACAAATGTATTGGTTCTTTTTTTATAGCCACCTGGTTGCTGAAGCTCGAGAGGACTTTTATGGACAAAAAAAGATAGTTCTGTCTGGAATTCCATACCGCCTCCAGAGAATGGAAAATGTCTTCAAGTAAGAAGAGATTCTAAGCAAGTGCATTTCTGACTCCTCCAAAATGCTTCTTTGTAGTCAATTACCTTGGAGTTGTTTAATACTCATTGCAAAATATTCAAACATAATATATTTCATCTATTTTGTCTTGATCTTTGAATCCGTCAAATTACACTATGAGTATCATTATGTGACGATATCAACGTTATCAACGTTGACGTCATTTGATGTTGACGTCATTTCCTGTTCATTATATACATACAACCTGATGAAGGCTGAATGGCCAAAACGTTGTTTCATAAATAAATAAATAATTTGTGTTGAAGTTGGACTTCTTTAATTATCACCATATGTGACTATATAAAATTTATGACTACTTAAAGAAGTGTGTATGCCTCAAATGATTGTCAACTGGTATACCTTCACAGTAGTAGTTAGTACTTTTATTTTGTTAAAAACATTTATGTCATTTGCAGATTTTGATGTGCCAGCAGCCTGAAGTGGTCAAACAATTTGAAACTGGATGCAGCACAGAATCCCATATTTCAAGAAAATGCAGATGTTAGTCACCCCTGACAAACTTGTTTGTGTGAATAATACAAAATGTGACATTTACAGCAAATATGTAATAATTGAGCAAAGTATAGACAATTGCAAAACTCTGTTCTGTTAATTTTGTGCCATATTTAGCATTTAAAACCAGATACTCTTAGTTTTTGCTGGTTTGTTCGGTTTCTTTTATTCATGATTTTTTCAAGAAGACACCAGTTCGGTGTATAGTAGTTATGGTGTTTTAGCTGTCAATGAATCCAAGATCACTGTATGTTGTCGAACTGATATATATGTTAAACATTGAAGATCCAGCTGTCAGTACAGAAAACATTGATTGTGCTTTTGAGAACACTGTATTTTATCAACATAATTTGACACTGTACATATTGCAAGCATTTTTTTTCAAATCTATATAAATTAAAAGTTGATAACTGTAGCCTCAATTTGTGCATATTAACATATGTGAATAGTTTAATAGCCTCATGATGTCATTCTGTATAAATTATATAATATAATCATTTTAATTGTTTCAATTGTTTTCACATATAAATGGTTTGGGAACTGAAATTTGGTCTTGCTCTATTAGCTGGTACACTCAACAAATATAAAAAATATATGAAATAGTGCTTAGTGAGCTCAGCTGACAGTTTTTCACTGGGTTCTTATTTGGGTGTGTTCCAACAATATCACTGATTTTATTGTATATTATATATAGGTGCTAAATTAAGAATATATTTTCAGCTCTGTTGAATGTTGATTGTAATTGCAATTTATCCTTTCTTTTTCGATCACCCTGTGGGTTAAACATTATGTGAGGGTTAGAAGTCATTTGTTTGTAATTACACCTTGATAAGTTTATTCTTTAATACACTGGGTCTTGAAAGTCCCATGATATGAACACTTGGTTTTGACTATTTTCATGCTTCATTTAGAATATACCTCATAAGAGGTCATAACATATTGGGCCTTGAAAAGATAGAAAATTTTAACATTAATTTATTTATACAATTTTATTTCACACCAGATGTAAAAAACAAGCTTTTCATCAAAAAGCAAGACAAAAAGGTCACTGTTGGTGATCTGTAAAAATACATGTGTTGCTGCATATTTAACTGTCACAGGTCTTTTGGTTTATACCTGATTTTAGCAAAGCTGTTTACAATATTCATTAATTGAAATTTAGATAATTTTGATCATTATACATGATATTTGTCAGATTTGTCATTGCAAACACAAATTATTTTAAAGTTAATTGAAAGCATCACTAAGATAATTCTGTAATTAAAGCAGAATTGTATTTGCCCTTAAAATCTAAACAACACATTTGTTCATAATAAGCATTTTGCAACGATTATGGCGAGGGTGTGGTGTATGTTTTTGTAACAAACAAATAAGAATATATTCTGTATTCTCACTGAGATATTTTGCAGACAATTTTCCAGAGCTGCTTGGCTACATATTGTTCATATACATGTACAATCATAATTATTAGTACATTGTGTAATTGATTAAATGTTTTGCCATGTTTTACCATCATATTTAAATAGATTTTTGCCCATTTAATTCTAGTTAAAATTATAATTACCCCTGCTTGTAATATTCTTTAGTGCAACATTATTGATAGGTGATCATTTTTAGCTTGACTATTCGATGAATAAGGAGAGCTATCCTAGTCACCCGAGTGTCAGCGTCAACATTACCACTTATGTTAAAGTTTGCATACCACCTCAAATATTTTCAAAGTCCATTGACATACTGTTTTCAAACTTCGCACGCTTGTTCACCGTCATGCTCCCAACCTGTCCACAGGAGGAGGTCACTGTATCGAGCATTTTGACAGAATTATGCCCCTTTTTTACTTAGAATTTACGTGTACGTTTGCGTACCACCTCAAATATTTTCAAAGTCCATTGACATCTTGCTTTGAAACTTTGCACGCTTGTTCACTATCATGTCCCCAACCTGTACACAGGAGGAGGGAACTCTTTCAAGCATTTTGACAAAATTATGCCCCTTTTTCAACTTACAATTTATGTGTGCGTACAACCTCAAATATTTTCCAATTCATTGTATGTAAATATCTCAGCACATCATGTATTGCATCGAAATCTAATATAACAGTAATCAATGCATGTTTCTCCAAAACTTTTCAGTCCATACACCGAAAAGCAGCGGAATAGTCGAGCGCGCTGTCTCTGTGACAGCTCTTGTTTTTATTTATTTTCTGTTTGTAACATATTCCTCAAATGAGTTTGTGTACTTGATCTCAAATGCATAGTAGCTTTATTTAAGTTTATTAAGAAGAATAACTCTAAACTTCGTATAAAATATAAAGTAATGCATTATATATAATGTATACACTATTATTGAAGATTGTTGCGTATACACTAAATAAATTACTAACAGCAACAGAACTGCTTGTTATTTAAAAAGTTTTATTTACATATACAAAAAAATGTTCACCTTTTACTCCTAGTATGTTTCACTTAGTCAATAAGTAAACTTAAAGTGTCCGGCAATAACACTTCAAGCCCGTAGAGGCAGCGCTTAGTTCATATTACTGCCATACAATTGACTCATACACAAATTACATGTAATGAAAAAGAAGCTCCACTGACAAAAAATTTATAAATGATTTATATTCATATTGTGCTTATAACATACGTTAGAGTGCCTCCTTTCGTAATACATTCTCAGACTAAGTACCTTAGTTAAGACCTTAATAAGAGCCATTTCTTAGTTTAACCAGCTGCTAGAACAGCATGATGATTTTCAACGGGTCAACTCTGTAATATCACTAATGTATTGTGTATTCACGGAGCTCAAGCGCAAGTGCAATTCAAATGTTAGTTTTAATAGTTCGTCGCAATACTTTAAATTCAAGAATCCTATTTCTGTGCATAAACCTGGAACTGATATTGATTAATTGACTATGATTAAATTACAAATAGTGATACTGTAGCGGTACACGTACTTTAAACATTTGAAGTTAAGAGCGCTTATTTCCTTCATCTCATCTTCATTTGTCTACTTATGTATCATGAAACAAATCTGTAGTAAACGGAAGGCGGTTTGGAAGTCCAGATAGATCAACGATAGATTAAAGTGACTTAATCATATAAAACAAAATCAAAAGGGCAAGTAGAACATGAAACAAAATTTATTTTTCACCAAAAATAACGGAATCTCCAAAGTCCAAGATGGCGTCTAAGATGACCGCTAGAATATTGAAAATACTAATGGCTTTTTATTATGTTGTCATAAAGATTTTTATGTTATAAAAAGCAGTTGACTCGGATAAAACTGATTAAAATATATTGCATTATGTGTTCAAATCATATGATTTCAAGTCACTGTTTTGATATTATAACGAAAACCATAAAGAAAATATGAAGACAAATACTATAAAAATAGTATATTTTTGTGTTCAAGCTAATACAGGTCTCTACAAAACTTGTGAAACTTGGCAGAATAATTGATATTCATTGTTAGGAACAACTATAATATTTAACTATTTATGCCTAGTCACTAATCTACGGGATTTTTTTTCTAAAACATGATAGGCTAAATTGAATTAAATTGTAAAATGCAGAGAGCTTAATATAAATGCGAAGAAAATAAAAACAGTAATGAAAAGGTGAATTGTACAATATGCTTCTACGTGGTTGATAGAGAGTTCAGTGAAATAAAATTGATATTTTACTGATTTAAACAGTAAAAATATCGAATTTTCACTGCTCGGATGTTTAAGTTCAATCTCACGTACACATGAAAGGTAAGTGCACACAGGGCTGGGACATAATTTTAAGGACGTAATTTCTGAAATGACGTTACGTTCGCATACAATATTTCAAGCTTTTCTGAAAAACTACAATTAGATGTCATTTGATATAGGCATATGCTAATGAGAAAAAAATGTAACAGTGTGAGATCGCAAAATATTTCACCCCGTCAACACCAAAAGGAAACATTTTACTCCTGGTTACGCCACTCTTGAAATATAGCTTATGGTGCTCACTCGGTGTAATACATTATAGTGTTTGAAAATCGGACTCCATTTGCTATCGATAAGCGAAACGAATCGGACCAAGCTTTTCGATCTACTATCGAACAATAATCGAAAATTCATAATATCAGTAAGGAATACATTATTTGTACACAGTATCTCGAGCATTTAAATGGTTAAACCTGGATTGTGTATGTGTGATGCTATAGACATGCTTTTTGCAACAGAAAGTTAATTTCCATAACCCCTTTTTGTCTGTTAACAACTAAACGAAAAAAAACAACATTACAACACAACAGATACTTAATAATTGCACATTATACTGCAAAATGATACACACTGGAACATGTAAGTTATCATAATATTTGATCCATGTAAATGCATATTAATTGTTTTGCAAACCTGTTAAATTTATTAATTCATAAGAACATCTTTATTTCATAAAACTTTCAACAAAAAAGTAATTTAGTTAATTACAAACCAAAAATGGTTTTACAAACAGAATGCATCAAGCCGGGATCCCCGGTATTAACAGGAAAGACCGGACCCACTACATCATAGAGACATGATATTGAAGAATGTTTTATGAAATATATAAACAATTAAGATTAATTTGTAATTTTGGGAGAGACTGTAAGTTTTTAAGCAAAAGTGTTTACATTCACCGCAATTGTGTAAGAGAGTGACATCTATTGTTTAAATGAACTCAACGAGAATTTACATGAAATAAAAATTTACATTTACTCAACTTTTAACACAAAACAAAAAAATACGTAGTTACCGGAAGTAACATAAGCGACATCGATTTTGGACAACCACTATCGATTGTCGCCGACATAGCATTGTCAGCGACGATTTATCGATTGTACTCGATAATCGTTTCATCACTAATATATTACATGGGAACACTCGATATATCTAACCAAGGATAGACAAAGTTGCTGCCCCAGGATATTATTTGTCCATTACAATGTCATATGACATCATCATACATTTGAGCGCAAGTTTTCCTTAAATGCTTCCTATTCTTGTGAAATGAGTAAAATGTAAGTGACTACATATTTCCACGTTTATTATGCAAATTAAGTGCAATCCAGAATTTGCTCTTATTTCATGCATATACAGTCGAAACTCGCCTTGTCGAAGTCGTCGTCGGAGCCCCGGAGAAAAGTTTGAGATAACGAACATTCGACACATCTGAAATACAAAAAAAAAACCATCACATTTGAGTCCGAATGATGTCTTTTATTTACATCCGCAATTGAAATGGTCTTGTAATTTATTTCCGTTATGAAAACAGCAAACTTAATATTGAAAATAAAAATGAATTTTGTGTGTCAATTCAATTTAATAACCGTTTATTGATTACACAATCACATATATAAAAATCATTAGCCACCTAGTCCTACTCTGAATTGGTTGGCCAAACCGAACCGTGTGTGTGTAAGCCTATTTATACTCGCACTCGGGCCTTGCCAGTTCGGCGAGTGCTCCGATAAGATTGTTAGTCATTTTAGGAGCATATGAACTTAGTAAAAACAATCTCGGTTATTTGTGTTGTTTATGAAAGTTTCAACTGTGGCATTACATAAAATTTTCACGTGCTACACGTTCATCTTTCGCGGGTAGTTACCACTCATCCGATACACACTACCTGCGTCAGATTTTGCATTTGCAATGTGTCAGCCAACGTTGAAGTATTCAAAGACAGGTAGATGACATAAAGTAATATTTTAATGATAAAGAAAGGCTCGTTCGCTACGCTCAATCCGTCCATTCTTAATAATTTAAATGTCACCTTATTTCATCTAACTATTATTTTAAACCTTCGCCACCTAATGTTTTAAACCAGAAAATGACGTCCTTACATATTACATGTCATGATGTCATCTAACAAGGTGTAACACCATTAAAAAGAAAACAAATTTCGTTAAAGTTTAAGTGTCTACATTATGTTCTGTTTCTTATTGGATATTATCTCAGTATTCACTCAAGCGGAATTTAAAACGATCAGATTAATATTTTGTCTTAAATTATTTCAGGTACTTCATCTCTGCAAAGCAATTAGCGCGGAAAATGGCATTGCTTAGTCTATTAATGGTGTTTGGTCTACATCAGCGCAGGTATCACAGTTACAACATGTCTTTTCTGATAATTTTATTTGATAGAAACAACAGCAACACAATGAGATAAAAAATATCTGTCACGAATTGTCGTATAGGACACAAATTTATTCAAATCGTACAGGAAATATGCTACTTAGCTTGCCAAAGGCTCGATTACAAACACATTTCCGAAACTCGTTGAAAAAAATTGTGTATTAAATGACGACTGGTGGCAGATCCTTAATACATAATGCATTTCAAATAATTCGACCAATGGTTAGTACTCATAGGTTCTATAGACACTTTTTATTTTTTAATCTTAAACTTTGGTAATACTCGGATATGATAAGTGTACTGTTGATTACGCACTGGAATTTACACATAACGCAGCACTAAACGCATCAGTAGGATTCATTAGATTGACACTTAGAGGAAATGCCTTGACTCGATTGGGTCTTGATGATTATTATCTGCAAACGATTCGTAACAATTCAATTCGACCCTTTCCTCTGAATTCAAATTACTAATGCATATGCCAAAATATATCACACCGATACCAAGGCCAACAGTATGATATCGCAACAGGAAGTTGTGCTAGTCCAAACGTGGTAACATCTTGATTGCGTGCCTAGCAACTTGTACCCGCATAATTGAAAAAAATTGTAGCAGCACGACTTGTTGTTAAGAGTGATGGTTTAAATGAACCGACAAATGATTTTTTTTTCTTTCAAGAAAAGTCAAGAAAATTGTTTAAAACAATGGCTGACTTGAAAAGGAAATCCATAAAGCAACTTGATCAATGGAAATGTTATGTTTTAATACTTGACGGCTATAAACATGAGGTAAAAGTTAGCTTAGCGAGACGTTTATGAATACACTGGTCATCATGAGTTTGCTCGAACGAGGAAGATTGAACATGCCGAAAATTCAAAACTTAAAGAACTGCTGTCATGTATACCAACTGAAATACAACAAACCAGCACTGTCTGTTTTAATTAAATTGCAGTTACACGATCAACTCAGAACAAACATAGCACATTCATAGATATTGCTGCTTCCTTTCTGACATGCATATTATAGAAAGCCAGTATATACCGAAGAATACTTACAAAATTATTTCACAGATTCAAGAAATTATATTGTACAATTTAAAGTGTTGAATAAAACCCTCCGATATTAGTGGTATTTAACCCTTAAATTACTGTATTTAGTGGGTTTCTTACCTTTTACTTTGGAGCATTCTGTATTAAACTATCAATGGGTACAAACAAAAACACTTTTATGGTGCTGTGTATTTTAACATGAGTAGTAGTAGTAGTAGTAGTAGTAGTAGTAGTAGTAGTAGTAGCAGTAGTAGTAGCAGTAGCAGTAGCAGGAGCAGGAGCAGGAGCAGCAGCAGCAGCAGCAGCAGCAGCAGCAGCAGGAGTAGTAGTAGTAGTAGTAGTAGTAGTAGTAGTAGTAGTACAATTCCTTAATTGTATTTGTATTCTTGTGCATTAACTCGTAATCCTTGAAGTATGTGTTATATCCCGATCGCGAGCGCGTGCGCCAGGCCGCCAAACAACTAAAGGGAACGAATTTTGGTATCCGAGCAGGTCATAGAGAAACGTAGGAAACTTATACCCATCATGATCGAAGACCCTAACAACAAACAAAAGGACACCTACATCAAAGTCGACAAACTGTTTATCTACAAATAAACTTAATAAAGAAAAGTAACTAGGAAAATAGTGATAATAGTGTTCCCAGATGTTTATCATGGAACATTGAAGTATTATGCATGGAGAAACGAACATTACGCGAGTTTTTTTAAAATTAATTTCCGGTTATGATGCTATATGCTTAAATGAAACATGGACAAATTCAAAATCAAATATTAAGTGTTTTTTCAATTAAACCCATTTATTTGTTAGAAGATTTACAAACCGCAGAGCGAAACGGTCTAGTAAAGGTATTATTATTATTATTTATATATAAAATAGAATTACAAAAGGTGTATCTGTAGTTCGAAATTATATTGACTGTATAGTTTGGGTTAAATTTGATAAACATTTGTTAATCTCGAATCACAAAATTATTTGTCTTTAACTTATTTAAGCCCTTAATCAAGCCATATGCATGATACTTATGATATTTATATATTTATGCAATTAGAACAAGATATTACACATTCTCCCAACTTGGTAGAGTGTTAACTACTGGCGATACAAATAGTAGAGTAATTCAGAAAAAGGATTACATAGAGCTTGATCGTAGTATTGACAACTATGACGTAATTCAGATAGATTTTCCCACGCCTAGGCGATCACGTGATTTAACATAGAATCGTTTTGGAGATTGCATGCTTGACTTTTGTTAGCCTACCAATATACGAATTGTAAATGGTCGTCTGTTCCATGTCCCCGGGAATTCCACGTACATGACAAAGTTTAGTGGATTATTTACTCAAGCCACACCAAATTAATGTTTTGTTCCTCGGATTTTTGCCAAAACAAATTGGGGCGAGCTAGCGAAAAAAATAAAAATACAATTTTGTCAGTTTTTATAAAACCCGAAGCGAGCGAAGAGCGATTTTTCCTTATAATCAATATAAATAGAAAGTAGTGCTCAATAAAACTGCCCTTAAACCACCTTTTTAATGCAATTTTAGAAATGAACCTCTAATGGACATTGGGATAATGTCCGAATACATACTATTTATTAATCTGTTTGAAGTACACACATTATATGGATAAATCAAATTCTTATATAAATAAAACATACTTTTAGTTTGACGATCATTCATAATAAAAAAATAAAGCTGCTTTTAGGATTTTTTTTAAATGACTTAGATAAATCTACCTGAAAAACTTTAACATCATTTGTAACTGTATTTAGATATTCATTAGAATTGCTTTTGGATGTATGAAAAATAATGTTTTACAGTGACATCTTCAAACTTTAGACTCCATTTACATTTAAATTTCTTGACTTAATTTCGTTTTGATTATCACAGTTAATGCAATGGGATGTACTCAAAATATAAAGTATAAGAATATCTTCAGAGTACTTTTATGGTCAGGGAGTTGTTTTTATAATCATGGATTTTGCTGTAAAAGAATGCTGAAATTAAAGTGATAAACTTAGGTTAGACTTACCTATCTATCCTGCCCAGTGTTAATATCGCTATTTATAGTGAAAAGATATTTGTTCGAAACTGCTGTTTTGTCAGAATTTAGTCAAAAATGACTTTGATACATCAATTTGGACCAAACAATGATTCATGTTCCTGTTGAGTGACGCTGTTTTTTTTGCATCGATGTCATAAGGTAAAATTCTGGTCACTTGTATTATGACTTAAATCAAATAATTCTTAATTGAGTTATTGTACATCATTCCGATTTCAATCCAAAAAGAATCACTAATAACTAGTCCATCTAAATAGCCGTCAACGAGTCTTTTGATTGTTTTTCTACTTTGGCAGACTTGAGACGTCGTTACAGGGATACATTAGAAATGTCAAAATAATGAAAAAAGTATCCCTGATCGCTCATTATTGTACCTACACTTATAACCATGATAACGCTACCAGTATCAGATACAAATGTTTAATTGAAAATTATTGATTAAAGATAAAATTTCTAAAATTTGAGACACAGTGTTTATACCGGAAGCCGCCATTTTGATTGAATTTATTTTAACCAATGCTAAACTGATCGAAATACAGTATAAAACACCACGCATCGGTTTCTTCCAATTACAAAAGCACTTAAACTAGCGTAGAAAATTATAATTGATCATATTTTCAGCCTTTACACATAATACTATCCAAAATCTGGTTGGCGATAAAAATATGGGAGCGGGAGCACAATTTTTTTTTCTTTTTTACTTTTTCCAAAAAATTAGGAGCGGTAAATCCGAGGATTGAACATCAATTTGGTGTGGTCTTACGTCATAAGATAATTTTCATTTATTGTCTGGTTTCGAAGTTGCTGATTTTAACGTTTTCGCTGATCACGCAATTTTCTTTTAAAATTAATACGAAGTTTAGAGGATGACCAAAATAGAGGTACCTTTTAGAAGTGGGATCCTAATATCCAGGCTAATTTTGTTGAAGACTTGTCAACGGATTTTCTTTGTTTCGAGAGAGATCGAACTGCAGAAATCAATGATGCATGTAACATCGATACGTTAACCTCTATAATTATAGACTATCATTGAAATTAAGGTTATAAATATTTTGCCAAAAAGTCGAACAGTGCCAATCGTACTTTTTGGTAAGCTGATACAATTACAAATATATTGGTATGATGAAGATTGCAAACAAAAGCTTTTAGTTTAAAAGGAATGTTTAGCAATTTATAATTAAATGTTGAAGAATGAAGGAAGGGAAAAGGTTAAACAAGGGCAAAAATATTATAAATACCAATATAGAAAGTCTAAGATGCCATTTCATTCACAGCGTAGTAAACATATGAATGAAATGCGTCGAAAATCATCAATGGAATTTTGGAAGATTTAAAATGAAGATTTAAATGTCTATTTCGAAGGGCTTATGTCTGGTTTGCAGGGCGATATTGAGGATTTTAGCTCTGAAATTTATCTGATTTTGACAGGAATAAAATTAGTAATGGATATATCTATAAGTGAAGCAGAAATATTAAAGGCGACTGGTGAACTTGGAAATAACAAGGCATGTTCCATTGAAAATATTTTCTTTGAGTATTTCAAAGCCAGTGTCGCGATTTTGATTAAGCCCTTACATTTATTTTTCAATACCATTCTTGTTCGGAAAACATACCCCAAGTTCCTGGGCTAACGGCGCAATAATTCACGTAAACGAAAAAGTAGGATCCAAATAAGTATAGGGGAAACGTTGACAAATGAGTAATGTGTAAGGTACGTTATGGCCTTATATTTTGTAATATCCGATGTCATTTACAAAATTTATTATCGGTTTCCAATTTTAACCATTATTTGGAACGACCGAAAATAAAAAGCTGAGGTAGAAGTTCTTTTTTTGTTTTTTTTGACCCCAAGATACCATGAAATGACCCTTCAAAGCGGTAACACCATTAAAAGTGATAGTTTTTTTAAGCATTTTTTTTTTACATTCATTACAAATATTGATCAGAGTTAAGATCTCACGTGACAATAACAAATCCAAATGTGTGTATTCAATAACGAAAGTAGCATACATGTTTTTTTATCGAATCAGTCAAAGAAAATTAATCGTTTACGGTCGAAAGTTATGAGCGTTATCGGTAAACAATACAAAACATTACAAAACAAACCATAACAATAACATATGATTTAAATTAATTTGATTATCCCCGTAAAGGACTAAAAGAAAACAGATATAAGAGGTATGGCGTGTTCATTTTGAATCAAAATAAGATTTACACGTAATTTTCGAAGACAAAACGACGTCACTCAGTTCCCTGAAATAAAGCATTAGGTATCATTGAGATAAGAATTTAAGTTAAAATCAGCGGGAACGTGTATATTACCGGGTAACTTTAACTTCAATTTAAAAGTTGGATTAAAGGACCAAAATTTCGAGATGTCAATAGAACAATGAGAGCTTCAGAGACCAGACCAGTTGCTTCATTTGTTTAAAGGCACAACGTGTCTACCAAACAATTACATAACAGGTCAGGATGCCTGAAGGTTAGAGAGTCTGCCTCCCGATCAAGAGGTCACGGGTTCGATCCCCGCTCAGGAGGTTCCGGGTTCGATTCCCGGTCGGGGAACGTTCTTGTGGCCTCTTATGTGGACAGTCTGTACTGGTGAATTTGACCCAGGAAGCTAAACCGGGAGAGTTTAAAATAAGCTGTTAGCTTTCTACACAATTGAGCTAAAATAATTTGGTATTAATTAACAAACACCAAACGAAAGACATGCAACGTGTGTACCGAAAAACCACCGAACCCGAGTCACTCAACGTGTTTACCATACGAACATTAAACCACAGTCACACAACGTGTCTACCAATCAGACAAAAACATGTATGTAGGGTAGAATATACAATATATGATTGACCCTTTATAAATATTGTATTAATGAAAAATAGCTACTCAAAAATTCAGTTTCGGAAAGTTAATACGTTTGGCCTTTTCGAAACACTGTTGTGTTGTGGAAGATATTGAACCGATAACAGGGCCAAAAGCATGAGGTTCATTTAAACACAATACAAAATAGGCCCAGAGAGGTCGTATTTAGTTTTCACTGACCGTGTCTTTGCGGTACCAGTGGAGATACTTTGATAGCCATGTAATGTTTGTTGGCTTGTCTTTTGGTTTGGTGTTTGTTTAATATTTGTTTAGTGTTTGTTTTGTGTTTGTTTTGCCTTGATGATTGTGCTTAGATTAGATACAATATTGATTTTAGTTCAAGCTTATGGGCTTATTCCTGTTTTTTTTTCTAGTGTTTTAGTAGAGATACACTGTGAATTCAAATTTAGAATACAACTTAAATTCTCAGCCAATGAAATTACAGATAGGCACTCAATAAGTAATAGGCTTACTCATTAAGAATTTCAACTTTCGCCGGTGTTTAAAGTTCCGCCTACTGCAACTCATCCGATACGCACTCCCTGTATCAGATTTTGCGTTGACAATGAGTCAGCAAATAAGGTTAACTCCGCCCATTTTAATCATTAAAAGTCAACTTCATGTCATCTAACTATTATATATATCAAAATTTAGGTTATAAATGCATTACAAGTTAGACTTACTTTTTTCCATGTTGCAGATTACACATCAGTGACGTCATATGACACATCATGCTGTAAAATCTCACCTGTAAATCAAGTTTCGCGCGCATCATTGTGACGTCACCGCTTGCGTCAAGAGGCAGACAATCCACAATAATTGCAATGAGTGGCATCATCAACAGAGCTTAGATTATATCCCGTACCATCTTGATCTGAAATAAAAGCAAAACAGAGGGCATCATACACACTCATTTATGTGTTTAATTTACATCAAATTGAATTTTGCTTACAAACTATTTCCATCAGCAAATATACATTGACTGTTAAAAGTCTCTTTATGAAAGTGTACCACGGAAAGAAAACTGTAGCACTGAGCAAAGCCTTAAAGGTGTCGTATAATAACAGAAAAACATTGTTAACATTGTTATTGACAAACCTATCTCTATAGTCTTTAAAATCTCTACACAGCACTTGCCGTTAGTCCCTGATCTCTTTAGGATAGTCACGATTGAGACTTACCCGGGAGTCTTATGTTTGTGAGCGTTCTTAACGATTTTGTTCACATGGCCAGTCAGTAAAACACGTACACATATCGGTGACTTTGTTGACTATATGACTCTCTTCCAATTATGTAGGCATTAACTATTGTACTGTATTCTACCTTTAGCTTTAGATCATTCTTTAAGACGCTGAGGACACGTTCCGTGCAGATACCAACTTCATTTAAATATTAGTTTCTTTCTGACGGGATTCATGCGCAATGGATTTGTATTCAGACGTAATTGTTTGTTCCCAATTGTGAGCGAGGCAATATTATACACGCTTGATTGTTTAAGCCTATTGAGTCTTATATGGGCCATATTCAATGTCACCATGTTCGGGAGCAACACGTTCATTTTTCATCTACGGACAATTGTTTTAGAAATTCTATATCGACAAGAGCCCCAATATTCCAAAGGATCAATCATATTTACATTTGCATTTGGTACGGTGTGTATATGGCTTCTATCTAGGGTCCCAGGTTGTGGCGGTGGTGACGTTTCCAACCCGTCGACGATGAGCTTTACTGATCCTTGGTACGTTTCTCTGGCGTTTGGTGCATTAACCCATCGCTAAGGGGTCTATTCTTCTGTCGACCATCTTGTTTCACCGGAAGTTAGAATTAACTTATGAATATCGGAAATAGTATTTTCTGAATATTGGACGTATTTGATCAAGCCAGCTTGACATACCATTCACTGTCGAATGCTGAATTTTGTTTGCTGAACTAACGTTAGACAAACACGCGTGCTTAGTTGTCGCAGCCAATGAAAGCTGTGGTAAAGGTGAATTATTATAATATACGCAAAACAAAACAATCGTTTACGATTGAGGTCGACGATACTTAATTGTATCATATCGGAGCCAATTATCACTATGTAGCGTTATTCTTAGAAGGACATGGAAGCTTATTTTCAGTATCGATCATTTTGCATACAACTAATCAGGCTTAAAAAGTGTTGAAAGGCGGTTTGCCTGCTACTTTTTTATGAGTGAAGTCATGTATTTGAAAAACAAATTAACATATATATCTGAAGTGTATGCTTGATCATGAGTTCATTGGCGAATACTTTTAGATTGTTATGCTGGTACAAAATTAGATAAGATATATATGCAAAAAACCAAACAGTATCATTCACGTGAAATACTCATCTAATATGTGAATTACTAAAATAATTACTAAGCTATGGAGTAATACTCACTTGCATATAAATTCTTATCTGTAACATAAGAAATACACTGCCTCGGATAAGGCAATATTTGTCAAATATACTTAACTCTTCAAACACGAGTCGTTTTTAATTTATTGAAGTTTCCACAATGGCAGGCTCCTCGCAGAAAACTCTTCCGGATCGAATCACCCAAATAATATATATTGTTTTCCTCTACGTATTGATGTTTCTTAATAATATCCTCAACTAATATCACTCGTGGACAAAATGAACAATTTTTATATCAGTGGTTTATAAATATGCATACATAATAATAAATAAACATACATAACATATCAAAACATAACAGTGGGCTTGTGACCTGAAAATAAAAGCATATAGTTTAAGATAGGTACAAATATAGTTTAAAATAGGTACAAATATTGGAACAAGTATTAAAAAAGCTGTTCCTTATCATATTTATACATACACTTTCAAAAAGTAAGATGGATTAGAGCATGGAATACAGTGATAACATCAACAAGTTTTCCAGGCTGTACGGGCAATCCACACGCGCACGGTTCCGCTAATTGACATGCCGCTGTACAATGGCTAGTTCTTTCAAGAATATAACTTTAAGGATAATCGTACACATCAGAATAGCAAAATTGATAGGAGTATTAATACATGGGAATTACAGCATGGAACATTGATGTGTAGTTGGTAAAATGTTATAATTAATCTAGCTTGATAGGAAAAATCTTTGGAAAGCATTGCTAAGAGGATGTATTATATTTAGCATGTAATTTAAATACTACTAGATTTTGCTGATATTATCAGATACAGTAGCGTACAAAGGCCTTGTTGACCCTATGATCGGGTCAATCCAAACCTACTGGTAACCATCCAAACCTCTGCCCGGCACTGCCATGACAATATCAACACATATCACTGTGTAAGAATGTTAATTGAAAATGCCAAGTCGTAACACCCCTACAAACTATTTGCCAAACAAAAAAAACCCAAGTAGCTGAATATTTTCGACAGATGTTATATAACTCTGAAACAATTGTAAATATATATTAGCCCTTGTTATTTAATTTGATTTTTTGTTATTCATATTCAAAATGTCTGCTGAAATATTTTCTGGTATTTGAATGCCAAATCTTGTCCAGTGGCCATCACACTGAAAACAAAACTCCTTTTCCGTCGAGACAAAGGATAAAAGATATTCAGTGAAACTCCTCATAATTCTTCATTTCTTCTAATTTGTTTTTAGAGTTATGAAATACTATTGACACATTGAGCAATTACAAGACAGACCTGTCAATGTGCGGATCAGCCTTTTAAATTCTAGATAGTTTTGAGAGCACCCTTTTACGTTTGGGAGGCTGTCCCATACCGATTGGCCTCAAAGCGAGCTACTTATATAATATGCAAAAGGCAGTCCATTATTAGAGCAGAGCAACTAGGTAATTTTATATGTGGTTGTTGACCACCGCAGTTTTAACAGCGCTGGTGTTGATACGCCCGTGCGCGCATTAATTAGTCATAAGTTAAAAAATGCTATGTCGATCTGCCGATGGTTATTTCCGAGATATGGTTATTAAAGTCCGCAGGTCTCGTACTAGACCATAAAAACTAATCTACGGGCAATCATAAATCAAGTTAGTTTAACATTAGTTCTCCAATGTTTTCTTGAAACGAAGCTCTCTGTAGCAGTGTATATTGTTTTCTAGACTATTGTGTAAATTCAGTGTTGAATAATTAATTTAAAATAAAAAAAAAATAAACTTGATGCTTAGGAAGCTGCCAAATTGCAGTTTCACATATTTGCTAAGAAAATGCAAAGAACTGATAAATTATTTCAGAAAGGCGATTTCCTCATAAACATCATTAACAAATATCCGCCAATGTCCGCCATTTTGGTTTCATTTTCGCTAAGATCAATTACAGTGATTAAAGAGTGCCTAAGGAAGTGGATATAATCTTAAAAATTAAATATAGTGATTAGCAAAAAGCAAACGACAATATTCATCCTATTACTTGTCATACAATTAATATAAAGTGTTTTTTTTCCTGTCAGCGATTAAAAAGAGAAAGAAGTAAAACAAAGAGACAACACTTCACTTTTAGAGAAATGTACTAATATTAAAGTGACACTTTTATTCAAAATCAATACATACACATGTATAACAAACATCAATTTTGACTGATAAATCTTTAACTACTTACTAAATAATGCATCTATGGAAAATATGAATAACTGATAAGGCATAAAAACAAATATGTCTGTTTCGGGTAACCCGACCCTACCTATAAAAATGCGCCGACCCTAACTATTTTTTTCTGTTTCTGAGCAAAAAAAAATTCGTTAGCGAATAGAGAGTTACGAAGGGCGGATAAATGCAGATTTTAATCAGAATTATTGTTAATATTGTAAAACAAAGTCAGGCAATGACAGTAATGTAGGAAAGACTGCCATGTGCAAGAACACACTCTGAACTTACGACAAATTTTGAATTATTTTTAAAAAAAAATCCCTACCTACTCTACCTAGAAATTTTGGGAAGGTTACCCTAAACAAACAATTTTTTTTGGCCTAACAAGATTGTCACTGCGTATGTAATAGCAGAAAGCGCTAAAATATTAAATGATTGGTGATTGTTAAAAGATTTACTGTGGTCTACTATAGTATAATAAGGTAGAACTAACGTGTTTTATGCTCATTTCAAATTAAACTCGGCATCCCTCATAAGAATCATTGTTTTCGACATTTATTCATCCTTTTTTGAATATTAAAACAATATTATAAATTGCGGTAAATCTTATTTGGGAGCAGGAGTGCATCTTTAAAATATGTCTTTTGAACACCTTCTCCACTATTCAGTCGAAACAAAGGTCCATGGATCGGATACCGGGTTTTAGTCAATGCCTTTTTTTCAGGACTTTCTATTATCAAGTTTCAACAACAACAACAACAACAACAACAACAACAACAACAACAACAGTTGATATCCGTGTATAGAACAGTCAAGGTCAAACATGTGTTTAAAATCTGTATCAACATCAAAGTAATTACTCAATGCCGCGTGATATTCTAGATAATAATACTTAAGTCATTAAGGTACCTGTTGTGACGATGTACTGAGCATTAGCTATATGGAATGTTACATACCAAAAATGTATTTATTGTTACTTAGTAAGGCCAATTAAAAAAAAAGTACGCATATAATGCAGGATCAATGTATGAGTCATTATAATACAGTTTGCAGATTTAATTCGTTAAAACAATGTTTATATACAAAAAAATCAAGAAATACAAAACTATTGTAATCAAAGGTTAAGCTGTGGTAATTACACATTAAAAGAAGACAAGTGATATATGCACAAAACTAAATAATAACAATATAATGGAGGAAGAAGCGCTAAAGTTTGTACGATGTCTCGCTTCTGTCACTCAGTCAAGCATATTTATGTAAGGCTGTTGCGATTTGATGAAAATTCAAAAACAATGTGTCTATTGCTATATAAGATGAAAATCAATCGTCATCGAATTAATATATACAAATCATTTGTCTTATTTAGGTCAATATGAGCAATGAGTAAACATTTCAGGTTGTATACAATACAAAAACATCAAACTATACAAACGTATATATGGACATTCAATAAGAATTTGTTTATTGCTAAATAAAATGGGAACATTCAATTACAATGTGCTCATTGCTAAATAAAATGGGAACATTAAATTACTATGTGTTCATTGCTAATTAAGATGGGAACATTCAATTACAATGTGCTCATTGCTAAATAAAATGGGAACATTAAATTACTATGTGTTCATTGCTAATTAAGATGGGAACATTCAATTACAATGTGTATATTAGTAATTAAAATGAGAACTTTAAATACAGAGTAAAAACGGACATCAAAATACTTCCGTGCTTATGGACAAATACGGCTGTTCTTTTGCTTGTTTATAAACTATTAAAGACGGAAACAATTTTCCCGTTCGAAATCATTAACAATCATTTGGCAGTCACATTACACATAACTCTCATGACGCGCTTATGTTGGTCAATCCCTATATGTTATTTAACACTTGTTGAGTGTCCCAGGCGTACACCTTTGTCAGAAGCTATTTATCACACTAGAACAATGTCAATGGTTATATTTCTAACCGAACTCATTGATTAATTTTGGTAAATGTTTTCGCTTTCAGAGATCTGGGCCCTCGCTGCGAAGTTGATTTCGACATATTCCACTGGTTCAGAATCCGTGGATTGTTTTTTGTCTGCAACAGCTTTACTGGATTCTTCTAAGTGTTCAATGTCCAAATCAGCGTAAATCAATGTGTCATTGGTTGTCGCCTGGGAAGTGTTAATTCAAATTAAATATAATAAAAGCATGGTATAAATTTGGTTCGGTAATTTATTTAGATATGAAATACACAAATACGTTAGTGATTTCATCGAGTCATTGGTGATAATGTTTGATTTTGATGCCTGGCGTCCTTTTATACATCTTATATCATTTAAAAGTGTGTTGCTGCTGGTCATCAATATGTAAAATAAAGACTAAAATACATTTGAGATATAGAGGATAATTGTTCGTTTCAGTGAGATATCGCTTTTATTTCATCGAGTAAGTACCGAAAGTCATATCTATTTATATATCAACTTTTGGTGATCATGAGATGAAAACAATAGATATCCCATTGAAACAAATTGTTTTTTATGCTACCACTGACGGTTTATGCGTTTGTTCCCCTGTTTGACCTACGCACCCCGTTGAGAGCCTAATATAATAAATAAATTATTCAAGTCCATGCCGGAATAAAATAGGGCTAAATAGCAATACACAGTTATTCGTACCATTCCATTTTCTAAACACCCAATTAATTATTTTTGCAATTGCTTACAAAACTTATTGCGTATGAGTACATAAATCAATATTTCTTTCAGTGAGTCACGGATGTACTTGCAAAATGTGATTATGCCAAAAATCAAACACATGACGTCAATGTTTCAAAGTGTCTGCTGATTGTAAAAGTGGAAGTGAACCTTTTTAGTTATCACTGTCACTGCTTTCGTAAATCATGCGGATTTATTGTATTAGTGGAGTGATCGAACTGAGAGACTGAAGAATGGCGAATATCTCGTGACCGGACATTTTGTTTGCTTTGCTGATTATTTTTTTTGAAGTAATTGTTGAGGCTGTTTATGATATCCAGCTGCTCCAATTATTGTGAAATAATTACTGTGCATGTAGCAAAATCATGCACATAAATATTTGTGTGTTTCGAGCAGCGTGGCTTTTTCTCCGGACTGATCATGACATTTACCCGTGAACCAGCTCTAATGGAAGGTATGACGGTTATCGCAGCTAATTAAAGATGCTCGGCTTTTGGGTTTAGATGAAAAACAGTTTTGCTTGTTTCTGTTTTACATTAAAAAATGTATGTGCTGGGTTTGCAGGTTATATTTTAAAATAACAAATGAACATGTGAATCATTTTAATTTTAATGATGTTTCATGACAACCAAGTTTCGTCAACTATCAATTTTGTATTTTTACCAGACGTCTAAAAGCATATACCATAGAATACATATTCTATTCAAAGTAAGTAACCTTATTTTTTGTATTTACTATGGTTATCGCAAGGGGACCAACTTCAATTGTAGTTTGAATAAGGAACAAGGGCCACAACTCGGAAAAAGTAGTTCGTTTTTAAAAACAGTGAAATATCAAAATGTTATTTTTCTGCCTCTAAACAGTGAAACTTCATTTTTTACTGATACATCTCTATTAACCGCTGAAAAGCATACAATTAAAACTTGTGAGGGTTTGAATACTTTTTCATTTTTTTTTCAACTGAATATTACAATGAGAACTGCAAGGAAGGGACAGGCAAGAACTGTCCACAATATGCTATGGTAAAAAGTATTTTGGTACTACTTTTACACTTTTTATTTTTAAATGATACTCTCATAATATCAAGTCACAAGGCATCCATAATTCGCATTCTTGTACATTGGTTACTTTGACTCCAGTCTTAGCATTGAAAGATTGGGTAAATTATGTCCTGCTGATGATAACCTTTATAAAACACACATTGTTAATTCAAGTTCCATTTGCACGTGCGATTTTGACTGTCGTATTACCTGTGTTGGTGCAAGTCGTGTCTTTTCTGGCGTCCTTTTTGTTGGCGGTTTGGCAACCTGTGCGTATGTTATATCTTCATTGCCAGGAGAGGTCTCGTTTGTTTCAACATTCCCTGAAATGAATGAATCCTCCAAGCAATGTTAGATATGAAATTGAGTTCCATAAACGAGAATGTACTTGTAATCGATGTGTATGTTAATATCTGTTATGACGAAGAAGAAAAATAGTTAACTCAAGGACATTTAACGAATTTTGCACAGTTAAAACAGGCCAATATCATTAGTGATCAATAGCATGCAATTAAATGACCCATATATATATATATATATATATATATTAGATTCAGATATTTGGCTATTCCAACACTCGTGCCCAATACCCCAAACGTGTTAATGCATTCCCAACCGAGGCAAATTCCTAACATATACTCCAAAATATGCCTAAATGTGAAGGCACAACCATTCATATACGTCAACATGTAAACAAGATTACACAAAGCCGTCGTAAATAAGAAAAAAATAAATGTACGGACCCTTAAATATTAAAAAATAGTATTTGCTAATGATGTTATAGTTTATTAGGAAAAAAAGGACTGTATACTGCCTCTACACTCCTTGCTGCCACAATATACGTTTAGGAATTACATTTTGGCCTCGTTTGTGGAATGGCTACGGATAAGGATCTGGCCACAGCCCTGAGCCTTAATTATATTTAATTTTCAAAATGATATGGAATATCATATATAGTGCCGAAGGCAATCAAATACATTTCAGTACAATTTTTACAAATGGAGTTTATGTTAACATTTAGAAAGAGAATGAGTACAAAGGAGGTATCAGAATTGGCTTTGAATGAGAAGACGGCAGAAGAAGGCTATTGTTTGGAGAATATTGCAAGATGTGACAGAGTGTATAAACTACATTTATGGACAGTTTTTCGATGCAGATATATTATTATTTCGTGATTAATTAAAACTCGTAATTTCGTGACATTGCAGTTTGTAGGACAAATGCAAGTTCGTCCCATTTTTAAAGGCAAATTCAAAACAATTGATTAATATAAAGTACTTTTTCTATTTTTGCTTAATAAAAACATAGATTTTAAAAGGTTTGCAATTTGCTTGCCCTTGAGTATGACATTCTTATAACGGCCATTCAAGCTCAAGTTCCAGGATTGCTTTACTGTAACATGTCCGGTTATGTGTTAGGAATAGCACAAACTCATTAAAGGATCATACCGTGCAGTAATTTGCACAAACTGGCTGGTTCAATTGCTCGTTTTGAGAATGTTGCGCCTTTTCCTCGAGTAACATATAGGGCCATATATTATCTTTAAAGTTGTGTAAAATGGACGTTATGCTACTCGAAGGAGTAATATTAACACACACGCACGCACGCACGCACGCACGCACGCACACACACACACGCACACACGCACTAAATTAACTTGAATGTAATAAATAACCTTTTACACGTATTGAGATATATTAATTTCTTCATGTGGTACTTAGCTTATTTAGCGGAGTATTACATTATTTAATGACATTGAATTTGAAAGCGATTGGTAAAATAGATGTTGATGTACTACACAGAGAAAATGTAATGTATATTTACTTACCATTTTGAATATTCCTACAGTGTAATGGTAATATAGACATTATAGTCAAATGTAAAACATTAAGTGCATAAAACAATATTCTTCACATATACTAGCCTAAAAAAGTGTACAAAGTAAGACCCCTTTCTCTCGAATGATTTATACAGTAAGTTATTATTGTTTATTTAAATGCTACAATACGAGGGAAATGTTCGCATATCATATGACAACATTCAGAATTACATAATTTTTTAAGCTGATTTTGCTGGGCATATTTAAGACCAGGCATGTTTTTAAAGGTAGAGTTACTATAATGCGGTCCAACATCTAGATCCACCATAGGTAAAACATTTTTAATGACAAAAAATTAACTGTCCACAAAATTAATGTTAAGGGTTATTGTATTATGAAACTAAATGATATATATATAAAACGTAAGTGTTCATAATAAGAGATTTTTCTTTAATAATCAAAGTTTGGCGAGTTCTTGCTGTTAACCCCCATTTTAACACACCGATCCAACTAATATACTGCCTCATATCAAGTGATAATTAATTAAATTCGACATATTTAAGAACTGGCCCCAAATTTCTAGAAATTTCGTAAGCGTAACAGGCATAATTATCTTATTCCATTCAGCCAAATAGTTACTGGAAGTACAATTTTTAGCATAAAACATTCAGTTCATCAGCATTATCTTTAAAACATGTTCCTTTAATAACACTCATATCTCTTTTAAAGCAGAACAATAAACAATTTATACCAAAACAAAAATATTGAGCTTAGCTTACTCTTACTTTGGATGGCAATACTTTTTTATTGTTCTGTAATCATGAAAAGATACTTATCTTTATTAAGTTTTAATCTTGTAATTTGTGGCAACTTAGCTGTATTTCAATTCGTACAAATACTATGAAGAACATTGTATGTGCTAAATTAACTTGAATGTACTTCATCATCTTTATTAAATTAAGGACTAATTGTCCTGTTATTAGGGACTTCAAATGTTTCAAACAATTTGAGCCTGGTATGTTTTCACATGCACAGTAACTTAATTCCGCTTTTATATGTAGACTAGTAAGTAAATCATTTTTTATAGAAATGACAAAAACAATTGTCTTCATATTATGTCGGTAAACAACATGATTATGATATAATGATTTCAAACTATATTTACACTAACTGTTCATTTTGTCTGTTTAATGTTCTTTTTTGTTGACTTCCTGAAAGTAAAAATGTGCAATGAGAGTGTATTATCTCATGTTTAATAATCTTAAAGTAAGATAATAATCTTTTCCTTTCCTTTTTTTCTTATACATGTATCTTATTCAAGCTTCGGTCATACAATCAACCTTAAAAACTGGTACGTGTATTCTGAAGTCTGTAAACTGTTTTACTGTAAAGTTTAGGAAAGTATCTTATTCTAGATCTTCCTGACAGCGACCACAGAAACCAAAAATATGACAATTTAAGTAGATCATTTAATCAAATTGCAAACTGTTTTACTGATTAGGAAAGGATCTTATTAAATATTAGAATTATGACAATTACGAGACAAGACATCCAACTGGTTTTATTTGCTTAACTGTTAATAACTGAAAATATGTTACTTTTCCTAACGACGATCACCGACCCGGCAGTTACGATAATTAGTATGAGACATCCGACTGCCGCAGCAATCCATGGTAACGGAGATGCACTTTCTGTTTCTTTTATTCCCTGTTTCTCATGTTTACCTGTAAAAATAGACTACAATGAATGCATTCCCGATCCTTCGGAAGCACAAACAACACCGGGCTATGAAAATATCAGTCTCGGAGTTATTGAGGCTGTTCTTCGACAGAAATGGTAGCCCTAGCACTGGCTTCAGCAGTTATCTGTTTTCCAGAACCGTTTTGTCATATTAAAATGATCCGAAATAAACTCAAAACAAAGGAATTTTGAGAGACAGACCAAATAGTAACCTTAACATTTCAACGCTCCACTTCCTCGAACATTATAAAGTCTGAATATAACAGGATGAAGCTAAGCTGACTATTTATTTTTTGGGTTAATTTCTGTTATACACACAGTTTATACACAGGGTAAACTAGTTATTGTCGTGATTACCATGAAGCACATTTTTTTTTTTTTATTGTGTAAAATAAAGTTTAAATAAATCATTTTGCTTATCGAAATAATATATTAAAGCCTATTAAGCCCTGGTCGAAGTAAATAGTATCTAGATAACAGGACAGTGACAAGAAAGTATGTGAACCCAGAATACTTATATTTTACCGTGCAATAACATTAAGCACCAAAACAACGTTCTCAATTAGTTATAATCGTTCTTGTTTGTGTGTTTTGTCCTTCTATACTTGTGCACATGAACGCTGCTCCGTATCGAATATATTTGAGGTCTTTCTTGACCATTTCATATTTGTTGCATTCGGAATACCCCTTTACAGGGCGTTCACAATGTTGCAATTTCATGTTAAAATTGCTGTCAACGAAACGCGTCGATAAAAACAAAGCTGATTTTTTCAAACTTATGTTGTATTAAGTGTTTCCGAAAGATTGGTCTCGATTTATGATGTTTCTCAATTCATACCATGGTTAATATTGACGAGTTTACCATGCAACATCTCAGATTATTTGATTACACAAGTGTTTGTATTGATGCCAGAAATACTTCAAAATTGGAATGTTGATAATTTTAAGCAGGAAAACATTAAAACAAGGGTTACAAGTATTTAAGTCATTTACCTGTACCGATTGCAACGAAAGAAGAACTGGCATTTCCGAACTCTGTTGATGCCTTGCAAGTATATGTGTGTCGCTCATCGACAGAAATATGTTCAATAGAAAGAGTGCAAGTGGCATTCTTTCGACACGTACGAAGGGGTTTTGAGAACTCACTTGACCATACAATGTCTGCAAGAGGATAACTTTTAGCACTGCAGGTTACAGTCTTTGACTCATCTTTATGTAAAAATAGTTCATTTCCAACTGAAAGTGACAACACTGGAAAATCTGAAGTAATAAATGATATTCGTAAACTTAATATCTGAATAATTTTATTAGCAAGTATCCCAAACCTATATATCCGATAAATAAAACTACAGCTCACAGCTCAGTAATTCTGAACATAGCATGGCATAGTTAAAAAATAAAAAAAATATATTTTTCATTACTCGGTTTCGGTTTATTAGCGATGTCAAAAACATTCAGGCAAAAGGTCATGGCAAAATCATTTTATACTAATTAAATCTAACAAAATTTCTAGTGAAAAGTTTACCCCACTAGAACAATAAAGTGTCTGACCGAGCGGAAGCATAAATACATGTACATTATATATTTACCATTCATTGTGTTAACGTCATTTTGTTCAAATATGGGACTTTTAAGGCCTTTCATATCAACAGAACTTTGTACAAATATGCGAACATTTAAGGCCCTTAATGTTAACAGAATTTTGTACAAATATGAGACATTTAATGCCTTTCATTCACCAACATTTTGTACATATATTTCAGACCTTTCATTTTAATGCAATATACCAGTTTACAAAATTCTTCTCCTTACAGAGATGTCAATGACAATGTGTTGAGCAGTACTTGAAAACCGATATCTGGTGTTGCTTTAAACTTATTTTAAGTGATTGAAGTAACTTACAAGGCACCACTACAATATTTGATTTCGAGATGTTACGTTGAAAGCTTGAACAAACAGCACTGCAAACAAGCACATTGCCAAAGTCCTCCTTGGTGACAGATACGTTAAGTATGGACATGATGGATTTAACACTCGTGTTCTTTTCAGGATTTTTATTCTTTAGAAGCGAAGGATTATCTGAGGTCCACTGTAAGCTGCAATCGTCGTTAAAGTCTTTTACCCTACAGGTATAGACGAGATGGTAGATGTTTTGAAGTTTGGTAGGTATATCTGGTTCCTCTAGAAATATCTCTGAAGGTGGATCTGTAAACGTTAGGAATATGACTAAATGAATATTAACTGCAAGTCTATTAAACTGTAGAGTGCACTAGGGACAAATTCAAAACAGATATTATAGCGCTTTACAATTTAAACTGTATTTATAAGAGTAATAAATGTATGCAAATACATAAAACGATTCAAAGAAATCTGATATTTTGATTTTTTGCAATTTTATTTCAAAACCTATTTGTTTGCATTTTAACTTTTTGTTATGGAAATTTATAATGTCAAGTTGTTTTGCTATATGGACAGAAGTACTGCAATATGTCATTTAGCGCGTTCAATTACCTTAATCACTTTTTCAAACAGTGATTGAAGGTTTTGCATCTTTTGGTTGAAATGTAAAGTTTATGTGACACGTTTTGAACGCATAAAATCAGTGGATATGTAGTTATATGTCAATATAACCTCATCTGCTTTCGCCGTCGTCTAGCCCATTTCAGATGTTCATAGGTGAATGCCAAAAGAAGTTCTTAGAAACAACATTTATGTATATGTATGTTTCCATGGTTTTCCGATAGTAGCCCCAGAACGACAGTGTTGTGAGTGATTCAGGAGGTCCTGTATATTTTCATAGTGTTCAGCTTGACAAGAGACGGTAGCCGTCAAAGTATGTATGTATGGACTGTCTGTGTTAATGTGTGATGTTGTGTGTCTTATTAGAAGTGCCTGTTATGCATTAACTCTACGCCTCTAAACAGGGTGTTGGCTACTTAGCTTGTCTACAGTTCAATACTAAAGAAATGGTGTATGTAGGGAAGTAATATATTGACTTTGACACTTTTAATTTGTGACCGTTTTATTCATTTAACTTATTATTTTATTATGTCACCCGCCTCGTATTCTAAGTAAATTTGGCAGAGCGATAGGTATATTATATCAGACCATTGATAACTTTCCATTTTATGGGGTTTTAAAATCGTAATGATTAAAAGATATAACACATAGTTGAGAAGTCAATCATTGGTGCAATTTGCCCACAAAGAAATCTTTAATTTTTGCTCGTGGTTAAGACACTTCAAGATTCACATTTATAAATCATGACCAAATGAAACAAAACTTCCCCACATAGGCTTAAATAGTTTTTATCAACAATTTGCGAATCCAATAATTAAACGCTGAAGACGGATTTAATGTCACAATTCCACCGATGGAATGCAATTGTGAATTGACCGATTTGCACGCAAAAACGCATTCTAGTGTTTTACGATCACAAAACATCAAATATTGGATGACAACAATCACATTTACTTCAAATACTTCAATACTACAGGTATTTGAGAATTTGAGATATTATTTTATTAAACAAACCATTAAACACATATTATGTTTTACTTTTGCTATTTTGAATCAAACTTACATCTACAATTTATTGTTTCCTTTCCTGTCATGTAGTCTCCAAAAAGGTGCGTATGTCGGTAGCATTCGACTTCCATAGAATGCCAATCTCTTTCGGCACTTGCATTTAAACCAATCTGTGTGGTGTAAATTCTTAAATCTTCGTTATAATTGGTTGTAGTGCTCGCTATTGAAGAAATGTTGGTCGCATTTAACATAAGACTCAATGTCGACGACGGTCTCCCTCCCTTGGAAGTGCATGTAATGTTAGCAGGGTCCCCTTCCTTTAGTTCAGGTACATTGAGAACTGCTTTTTCTGGCTCCACTGGTAAATGCGCAAACTATTTCTTGATATTTTAGAAGGTTTGTTTAAAAAATTGAGTGAAAAAAATCCAACTGAAATCTTATGTACATGCATTAAGCTGGACTCAACTCATGAATATTTCATACCAATAGAGTTTTATTTTTGTAACATAAAACAAACTAAGCAAACTTAACAAATAATCAATTTTGTTTTAAAATTTGAATATTTAATGCTTAATTTGTGACAATGCTGAACTTTAGGAAACATGCATAAATTACTTTACCAGCGACGTAAAGTTTGGAACTTGTATATAGTGGCGCTGGCATAGCTGCATTGAAGACGCTGCATGTAACGACTTTCATGTGGTCATCTTCACTCGCAACATACGTGGACGGGCGGTACTTATCATTACTAACATAGTGTACGGTTACGTTGCTCTCTCCTACATAGATTGTTGGAACCGTTCCGCCGATTGTATGACAGTAAATATGATTGCCTAGATCCTTACCGTCAATCCCGACTAAGCAATCTTCACATTCAGAAGTATGTTTATAGGAATGAAGCGAAGGTTTACCTGATGGAACTTGATCAAGGAAACAAACAAAGAATTATTTTTTTTGTCTGCAAACAATTATATATAATTGACTTAAACTTTCAAACAAGCATGGATCTGAAAAAATCATTGTTAACGTTGTGTATTAAAAAGGTATAATTCTGTATCACGAGGTTTTAGAAATACGCGTTGGTTAATGCTAGGAAATCATCGTTATAGTTAATGAGAAAAAGATTTAAATAGTGATTCACCAATAAGGGCTATTTCAACGGGATTTGTAAATTTGTTCCCGTGAGGCCACGTGTTCCTGTCAGTCCGGCCCTCTGTACATCTCACACTGTAGTTTCCAGTCATCCATCGGTTTACGTTTTGTATTGTCAGTACAAACTCCCAGTTTGGATCCTCCCTCTCAGAAAAGCGAACATCTGATAATTGCATATCCGAGGAGGAGGTGGCGTTATACCATTGGCGAACATAACTAACCTTTGTGTTTAATACGGCTTTAGTGGGGAAGTAGCCCAACTCGACAGTACCTCCTGCGGTAATCACCTTGGTCCGAATGTACAAAAATCCGCAATCAGAGAGAGCTTAAAAGTATAAGTGTATCACAAACGTCATATATCACGATAATTGAAAATTGCTTTGAAAGTATATTCAATTGCTCTTAAAACTTTTTTATTAACGGTTTGCAAACTTTATTATAAATACAGATTTAAGAGTAGAATAATCAGTGAGTCTCTAGGTATTGTTATTGAGCCAGATTGGAATAAGTTCATTTACCTTCTAATTGTAGGAGTTCCCAATTTGATACGCATTGACCATAACTGACCAAAAAGTATGTATTGTGATAGTTTGTAGAGTCCGCAGAGGTGTTGAAAACGATGTGGTACACTTTATTGGTTGGAGCAGTAATGTATGCGTTTAATTGTGAGTTGGGTCTTCCGAATTTCAAAATTGGAGTCAGTTCGCTTTGGTAATTGTCCGGTTTGAACACAAAAGTCACATTTCTCCATTGAAATGCAGGCTTAAGATATGCCAGATTACCGCAAACATTAGCCTCACCACCTACAGCAACAACAACAACAACAACAACAACAACAATGATAATATAAACTCCAACAACAACAACAGCAACATCAGCTACAACAACTATAATAAAATAAAGCTTACAGGTTTCGGGAAAGAAAGAAAAGAAAAGTTTATTCTGTAACTGTTCATTGTACTGGCGAGACTAAACAATTATGTTAATTTAATGATTGTAATAATACCGAAGTAAATTAAAAAGATAAGGAAAAAACACAAAAAATACAATAATGTTTAAATTTACATGAGGTAACAGGTTTTACTAATTATTTTCAACAATTCATTGCGATCTGCAGAACATACAAGTGAACCGTTTTACCGATCATTTATCGTTATAGCTACTTTGTCTAGTGTCACTGAGGTCTTGTGCCTCTAAACAGGGCTTACAATTGTATTATTTGACAACCAGGCTCGTACCATTAATTTCAATCATAATAAGTCATAATTTATACAAACTCTTTAAATATGCACTCTTACTCCCAAATAAGATGTACCACAATATTATTTCGTAAGGTTTATCACTCAAAATATATGTTTGTTATACATGTGTACGTTTTTTTTTAAATACGATTGCCACTTTAAGAAAATTATATAAGTGAACAGTGAAAGCAAGGATCATAGAATGAAGGTTAGAAGTTTATCTTTTTTTATATAAAAAGGAAGCTTTAAGATTGGCAGCACGATTCAATCCCGGGAAATGTGAATAGAGCTAGCCCACGTCTAGCAGAAGCATCGATAAAAAATAAGTGTTGTGTAACGTGATAAACATATTTCATGATTATATCAGAACTTGCCAACTTTTCAATGAAACCTGTCAATAGTAAAATGTTAATGTTTTACATGTTAAGTGAACATTCTTTCGTCGTTAGGTATGCATATACACATACATATGTATAGCAATATATAATATATATATAGGGAAAACTGAGTATGAAAGTTGATAATAACAGCTCTGTTAAAGATGTGTGAATTGTTCAGTATATCAAGCAATATAATACATATTATATATAAAATATAAACCAGTACCCATTGTAAAACTAAGCGCAAGCGAGATAAGCAGTTAATGTTAATTCAATCCGAACACTTCTCTGTCATAATACTAACGTGCGTTTAACTGAGATAAATTGTCTTTATTTTCATTTAGTACACATTTAAACATTGTTTACGTTTTATCGATCCAACCGAGAATCTGAAAGCAAGGTACGTTTTTCCTCGATTTACGGAGACTTCGTACCAGTAACCACTATCGTTAGAGGAGCATTCGTAGCATTCGCCAATGATTGGGGTAGAAATATTTACCAAGAATGGTAAGATATGTAGTGATATGATATTGAAGTGGTACGAAGTCTCCGACATCCGTTTTTCCACACGCTTCTGCTTAAGAATACACATTTCACTTCGATATATTGATCATTTAATGTTTGATATATTTTCTTAAAAAAGTTTAAAATCGATTTACTACGCTTGTGTAGGATACAGCATTATTTTGCTTCGAATAAAGACTTTAAACAAAGATAACTTCACTATTTTTCACCATTTCAAATGAAACTTAGCACAATCTACGCCACTCATGGAGCCCCGCTTTCGTTCTTTTACCAGAGTTTGATTGAGAGTTTAGCTTAATAAAACACGTCGACAAACCTTTGCAGAATACGGCCGTCTGGCGGATCACTGCCAAAATATAATTGTGGAAACAGGTTTGTCAAAGTGTTTGATGAAACTAATCACCATATCAATAAAACGAAGGCGGGGCATTTTAAGCGGCATAGACTTCCCTTGTGTTGTTTAAAATGATGTAGTAAGAGAAAAGTTATCTCTGATCTAAGTCTTCATTTTAAGCCAAATGTTGCCTAAGGGTGAGGTTTGTGCACATAAACTGGCTAAAAACCCCGTTAAAATTACATTTTACTGACCGTTCCAAGGCGGTACCTAACAATTCTTGATAAACATACCTATTTCTTATATATATATAGTATGTATGCACTGTGGTGTTTGTGGAGTTTTTGGCTGTTCTTATATGTTTCTTGTTTGTGAGTTTGTGTTCTATGTCTTTAAAGGTTGCCCAGTGCCACTAAACAGGGCTTATGTTTAAACTTTTTGCTACTGAGCTTGTTTCTGTAGCTTTTTGCATAAATATTCCTACGTAGAATATATGACGCAATTTATCACGTGGTATTAACACACTGGGATATTTAGCTGCTTTAATGTTATAACTGATCATCAGTTTTTGAAATAATTGTAGATGTGATGCTAACGGCTGCGGTTATCTTCAATATTCTAAACATTCTGCATTATGGCCCATAACACAAAACAAAACAGAACTTAATCTGTACTTTCTAAAACTGTGCTGTACTTATTGAAGGATTGAATGAATTAGCGAATGAAACAAGTCAGGATAACATTTAATCAGTGTTTAAACACACATACACAAATAGATCGCTGGTAAAAACTTAATGCGACTTACAACTGATAAAGGGGTAAAAACGATTAACTTCTGAACAGAAAGTGTTAGATTTTGCTTATCTCCTCAGGCGCGGAGTTCCGCAGCAGGGACATACAATCGGATGACTTTATCCCTCGGAGTGAGCGAGGAAATTGGGTCTTACTCGTTAAGTGAATTGTACCCCTCAAATAAAACATAGGACATGTATGAACCAAAGCCCTCCACCCCCTAACGCACAATACCATATATATGATAATGCAAACTGAAGTGTTTTCCGGTAATCAGAGGAGCATTTAAGTATAACAAGAAACAGTATATTAACTTAAATCAGTACCTCTTGCAAAACTGTGCACAAGCGAGATTAACAGATACGGTAAAAACCCTTCCTTCCTCTGTCATAATACTTACGTATTATGTATTTAAGATTCAAATGTAAGTTTTAAAAAATCGTCGCAATATCTATGATTCAATAATTTCATTTCTATTTTACAATACCATACACTTGAACTGATATTGATTAATTGACATTTGTTTAAATCACAAATATTGAGGGACAACCAATTCAAACACTTAAGGTTAAGGACGCTTATTTCCCCAAATCATTAATTGTATATGTGTATGCATCACATTTGTAGTAAATGGAGGGCAATTTGAAGCTAACAACCGTTCAACGTCAGATAACAGGGACTTTATAACATCAAAATGTCCATAATGGCATGTAGCTTATGGAAAAAATATTTTCCCCGAAAATACTGTTGTCTCCAAAAGTCCATTACCTATCATGATTTATTTCAATAAAGCAGTTTTAATTTTCCACTTTTTTTGTTTCATACAGCACTTGCGTATAACAGTCGTCACTTTATGTATTTTAACAGGAAATGACGTTCCTGATTATATTTATATCATAAGGTCATTTATCCAGGTCACAATCTTTAAAGAAAGCAATTTCACTAAAACAATAGTGTGTACATAACGTTGTGATTCCTAATGAATATCATCTCAATATTCACTCTACCGGAATTTAAATAGTTTGTTTTAAATTATTCCATGTACTAAATTTTGCAAAGCATTTAGCGCGAAAAATGGCATTGCTTTGTCAGTTTATGTTGTTCGGCTCATCATCAGCGCAGCTTAAAACAAGCTCAGTAGGTCTTTTTATTTGATACAAACAAAAAATAAAGATATCTGTCACAAATTGTTATATAAGACAAATGTATTCACCTCGTACAGGAAATATGTTAGTAAGATCGCCAAAGGCTCGCTTACTAATACATTTCCTAAAATCGTTGAATAAATGTGTGTATTATATGACGACTGGTGATGGATCCTTCATATATAATGCATCCTAAATAGTTCGACCAACGTTTAGTAGGTTCATGCTCTACAGACATATTTTATTTAATTATCTAAAACCTCTGTAGTAACCGGATGTACGATATGATGATTGGCTTTTTGAAATTTGACACACTGAAAATTAATCAATCTACACATATCACAGCACTAAAAGCATCATAGGATTCATTAAATTGACACTTAGGGGAAATGCCTTCATTCGATGGGGCGTTGGCAATAGATTTGTCATACTTTCATTCCACCATTTCTCTGATTTCAAAGTACATGTAGTAATGAATATGATAAAAATACTTCATATCGATACCAAGTACAACAGAGAATAATGGAGAACAGTATGGTTTCAAAATAGGAGGTCGCGCTAGTCCAGAAGCGAAAACATCTCGACTGAGTGTTTAGCAACTAGTACCCGGACAACCAAAGTCCGGTTAGATATTATTATTATTATTATTATTATTATTATTATTATTATTATTATACTACTACTACTACTACTACTACTACTACTACTACTACTACTACTACTACTACTACTACTACTACTACTACTACTACTAATTATTATAATTATTATTATTATTATTATTATTATTATTATTATTATTATTATTATTATTATTATCATTATTATTATTATTATTATCATCATCATCATCATCATAATCATCATCATCATCATCATCATCATCATCATCATCATCATCATCATCATTATTATTATTATTATTATTATTATTATTATTATTATTATTATTATTATTATTATTTAAGGTTCCATTTGTTCTGGTTCTATATATATATATCTAATTACCAGTTGTAGCATAAAAAGAATGTACTATTTACCTTTTATAAGATACAGTAGAATTAAAGCAGAAACAACTATGTAGTCCATCGTGAAATCCGAACAGTAGCCTTCCACACTAGAGCAAAACAACTATAACTAAAGTTATAATAAGGTAACGGCATGGACACTAAACATTCACGAATGTGTTCACAGAAAGTTTTAACACTTTATATTCAAGTTCATTGGTAAAACAACCCAAAGCTAAATTGTTGTCGTGACATTAACCTAAATGAAAACTAAATGTTGTCCTTAACACTGTTAAGATATGTTATTATCCCTTACTCTATTTGCTACAATATGTGATTGTTAACGTCTCATAGGTCACGGGAAAACAATCAATTGTTTCATAACATTCGTTGAAGTAGGTCATGTCACTCATTTCAGATTTTTCGTCTTCGTTACTGAAACAATTGACCAGCACTTAAGCATAAGTGTTGTTCAGAAGGAAGTAACGCAAATTAATATCTCTTCTTCAATTTTGAGTGTGTGAGCCTTCATAACAGGATGTGGTTATACCGTTTCAAATGATGATTTCAATAATATTTTTCACATTTATGCATTATGTTGGAGTTATTGTCGTATTCCATTCATTTATTTTCAGTTTCATTTATTACAGAACAAAGTTATTTGTGATACTTTACATCAACTGATAAACAAGTATGTGTGATATGAAGCCTTTAAATAATTTCCGTATATTCGTATAAAGTTTTATATGCTTATATTAAAAATGGACGATTCCTTGAAATTCACATAAATCCTTAATCTACAAACTATCAAAGAAACCAATGTAATGTGAAACAACTTTTATCTTAACGATAGTTGGATTACCTTCACATTTACAGTTATTTGATTGTATGCTTGTGTTACTTCCTGAATCTTTAATGTTTATTTTGTTTTCATTGTAGCAACGTGTTCACAATACCAGGAAACGGACAAGTGGGCAAAATAACAGTAAAAACAGTGAAATTTCGAAACTGGATAAATACTTGAAATACATTTGATTCTGAAATATATTTCACTGTTCATACATAAATTACTTTGCAAAATGCTTTCAAATAATTTTTAATTAGACATTCAATAGGATAAGCACAGCAATACGAAATGGATAACATTCAACAATACTTCATCGTACATGACGGTTTTACTCAATGCAATGACTAAGCCGCCCTTTTATTAAACTTTAAACATTTAAAAGACGTATGTATATTTGGTAAAAAGGAATAATATATGATTGACAAATACGTTTTAAAAGTGTTTTGTGTTATTTCATGTGAGCAGCATTTTTTTTGAGTCCAGCAGATTTATCCAGCCATGATTTTGTTAACGACCGACCGAGAAGAAAACTTTTAAAAATGGTCTCAAATGCTGGCTCAATCTCCGGAAAATAATCTCAAACGTGATTCACATCCGTTTTAGCCTTTTAGGCTGAGCACAATTGATTTAAAATGATAAATACTTAAATGCATCACAGTGGTCATTGTTTAAGTTTTATCATTCTGTCTCGAATTATCATAACAAGATTTAAGATTGAAGAAATATTTACAAATATCAAGAAGTCCATGGCACTTCTGAACAAATACAGTATAGTATTAACAGTTATATCAAAGCAGTGATTATAAAAATTAAACAATCAAGCAATCTTAAATATATAGAGGATATTTGTTTGTTTCAGTGTAAGATCGTATTTTATTTCACGAGTGTCATAGAAAAACATATTTTCACGAGTGACAAAGCCACGACTGAAAATGTAGTTTTTTTATGATCACAAGTGAAATTAAATACTATCTTACACTGAAATAAACAAATTTTCTGTGCCTTTTATGCTTATTTTCGGAGTTTTATTTGTTTTTTATTTATTTCTGAATTACCCCCTTTTTGAAAAGGGTGGGCTTTACGCCGCAACCCGTTGGGCGCCCCTCATGCATAATCTAAGCTGTCAACTTTTCTACTTTCGGTTTGCTGAGGAATAGTTCTCTGCTATTAATTCTTATAGCTTAATATTCGCTCGTTTTTTATTGCAAAGCTTTATGAACAGTAAACAATGAAGTATTATTAGTGCACATATTTTCCAAAAAATAATGAAAACACTTTTTATTTTAAGATGGGCATGAATACATAACAAAATTACTACGTCGCTATTTAAAAAATGGCAATTTGGAACTTCAAATGGAAGGTCAAATGTGTTAGCAATACAAATGTGGATACTCATTGGATTTTAACCATTCTTCTAAGTTTAAGCCTACATGTATGCGTGTTTTTATAGTAAGATAATATTCAGTCATCTTACTGTCAGAGACGGTTTCGCTTTAAAATGTTTGTTTTCAAGATAAAGATTAAATGCCACGCAAGTTTGTTGACACATTTTGAGTTGTGGGTGGGGTAAAAAATACCGGATCTATCTGTAAATTGTTGTGTGAATTCTCCAGGAAGCTCATTCTACGTACTACAACGGCAAACAGTTCCAAATACATTTGAACGATGATATAAAATTTTATTTATGTTCGAACAGTTGTTTTTATCTGTAATTTGTTTGGTATGAAAGCAAATGTTCGAACATTCAGCTTCAATGATCAGTAAAATGTTTGATAAACGGGATAACCGGTAATAAACGGTAAGTTGTTTATTTCCAATTATATATTTATTAAAATTTATAAAACATTTCTTTATTTTGTTTTAACATTTTTTGACATTATTTACTGAAGTCCAGTGTTCTGTTTTGATCAAAGCAAGTACCATGTAACAATAAAGGAATTTAAAAGTAGTTCTGAAAGTTGATATTTTCACTCCTTATTTTGCCTTGAAAATATCAAATTGATTTTTTCACTGTTATTATTTCACTGTTAAAACCCCATATTTCATCGTTAAGCATGAAAGAAATAGTGATATCAAATAAGAAATTAACCATTACAGTTACAAATCATAATGCATTTATTGTGCTAGTATGTATTACAGATATAAACTTCAGTATCATGTATGTATATAGGGGAGCTAACTTATGTTCGCTAATATATTATCATATTTCATGTTTAATGCGGAAGATTCAAAACCTATATTATCTTTGAACAAAAGCATCTCAAAACACTTCTATATCCATTATTTTTCTTTCTTAAAATTCTGATCCAACACAACGTCTGGCATGCATATTGTTTTATTGCATGCATGTTTTAAATCACACCTCTTTTTGCAATCAAATTGTGTACAAATACAATTATTCACGTTTTGAAAAATATAAGCTTTATTGATTTAAGGGGATTGGTTCAAGTACTCGTAATACTTCAGTACATAGGTGGATTTGTTTGGCGGGACATTAGTAACATGATTTTCTCGTGTTTTGCTGGGTATATTGGGAAAACTATTCTGTTTTCGTCACTCGAGGTTTTGTATTTGGTGAAATAAAAAGTTTTTTTGAAATGTATTAAAGCGAAGATAGAAATTTGATCATATTTCTCGGCCATCCCGTCCCTATTTTCAGGTTGATTTTGCTGACACAGGTGTTCTATTATTTGGCAAATTTATTTTCATTAACAGAGTTCCACTGTTGATGGCCTAACTTAAGTAAGTAACGTATTTGTTACTTTTATAATTTAAGATTTAAAGTATGTTTAGTTTCGTTTCAGTTGTTTCATGATGTTTTCTAAGATACCAGTCGTTATGGATGTTGCTGACTCTAAGGGCGGACGTGGTCACGATTGACCAAGGTTACGATCCAAATGTGCTAAGACGCTATAACCAATCTTCCAGCAACCAAATACTGCCTTTTCATGTGTTCATGTTCACCAAATACATTGCCAATTGCTGAACTGTTTGTGTTGTTGTATTTTGAGATAAGTGAATAGTTAGTTCACTCACAAATTGAGTGAGCAAATACGCGTAGCGATATAGTTTCTTGCCGAACAAAAATCAATTACACATTCGTAATACTAACTACGTACTAGTTGTTTTTACCTAGGAGTGTAAAATATGATAAAATATATCAGATGGTCATACAGTTGAGCCAAAGCAACACGCGTGACCATGAATTGTTTGACGGCGGCATGCTTTACAAAAGTGTTAATCACTAAATGGGGCTTTAGGCTTTTGTCTCCAACACGACAAACCGTTCGGCTACAAGCCACAATTTGGCAGCATAACACATCAACGGAAAAACAATCTGAAGATCACAACCAAACTCCAAGATATACGAGATAATGAAACCATTCAGACATCGTCTTCATTATACTCATAAACAAAATATTGAAATAATTGCACGCACCAAGTCAAAGACATTTTTACTAAATTTTAACATGTTTGGCTTCTTTTTACAAAAATAGTGCTTACGTTTTTGTTAACTTCTCATGTACACGTTAAAGAACAGAAGTGGTTTTCAAGGAAACATGCATTTACGTGTATCAAGATGCTTGGAAATTATGTCAAATGTTGCAAGGCTTAACGTCATTAATGAATACCCCAAAAAACACTAATGAGCATTCGCCAAGCACATGCAATAGGCGATGTCATGTGAAAGTGGCATACATCAATCACACGCATTATGTGAAAATATCATTTGCAAGTTACATGCCCCAAATAATTTTAATAAAATTGAATAGAATTCATTTCAATAAACTCTCTCATAGATTGGCTCCGTTTAAGCAACGTTTGTTACAGAATGTTTTCCTGTCCTTAAAATGCAAGTATGAACAATCGTGTGTAGTAGTGAATGTATGTAGTAATAAAAAACGTGAAAAGTTACAGCTCTCGTTTAATTTGAGCTGGAGTTTCCGATCAGTGCTCATTAAGGCTGATGAAGTATTGATATAATTGTGGCCAAAATCATTTTTTTTATCAATGAAATCAGTTGAATGTATTAAATGTAAGTGTGTTTAATATGTTGGTGGATAATGCATATGTTGGTGCCATTTTCTGCGAGAGTTCCTTCGATCAAACAACGCCTTTCACAATTTATGAGGTTTCATTCCTGTTCAAACGATGCAACCACAACCGTATATAGGTAAACCATCCTCGATTTATTTGCAGTCAATTACGTGAAAATTCACTCTTCTTGGCAACAAATTTGCATCAATATTTTTCTGTCCACTAGGATGTGTCCTCGTCGGAAACCGGATGTCCACATACTCAGTAGTCGCCGACGGTGCTCGTTCCGATACCGCTCTATGAGCCGCTTCCAGTTGTTCAATGTCATGGTCCGTGTATTTCAGTGTGTCCGTTGTTTTCTCCTGCCATGGCATTAACATAATTATTGATGCATATGGAAATAAGAAAGACTTGTGTACAACATTCCTAAAACATTTTATGTAGTGTTTAAACAATCGAATATTATATGGGTTAGCTATAACCTTATTGAAAGTAAATTTAAAATGTAAAACAGTACTAAAAGAACGTAGTATTTAGTAGATACAGTTATATTAAATCGAAATCTTTATTTAAAGGATTTGTTTATGGAGTTCCTGTGATATATTGAAATAGAAAGTAATTATACCTGTGTTTTTGTAACTGCTCATTCTTTGTTTGTCAGTGCGAGGCATAATAGTGATTGTTAACCTATCAGAAATAATGAATAAAAAAGAGATCGATAATGATACCTCCCTCCCACCAAAAATAAATAAATAAATAAATAAATAAATAAATAAATAAATGAATAAATAAATAAATAAATAAATAAATAAATAAATAAATAAATAAATAAATAAATAAATAAATAAATAAATAAATAAATAAATAAATAAAATAAAATAATTCATAGCTTAATCTGGAACATAATGGAACAACATTATTCGTCATAATAAAGCATATTTTACATATGCTATCTAAATATCGGGCGTGACCTTCCCCTTTCTTAACATAACGTCAACCAGCGACTTCGCGTAGTTATTATGTAATTAAAATGCTTACGTTGAATTGGTTAACGTCACCCTTTTTTGTAGAACGTCTCTCTGCTGTTACCGGGGATTGTGCTGAATGTATAATTTTAATTTTAAATTTCATAGGATATAGAAATTAAATATTTAAAAGAAAAAAGCATAGAACGAGAACGAATACATAAAAGTGCAACTATAAAAAAGGTATGCTTAAAAAAATGCACTCCGTGGTTTAATTGCTTAGCGGGTTTGTTATGTTCTAACTGCATTAGACTCTTAGCTGGCGTTGTGATGAAGATCGCAGAAACTTCAGTTTCAACATTGTGTATTGAAAGGTAGGATATATGCTTGGAACAATGTGAAGATCTCATGTAACGAGCACAAAAAACACATTGTCGTTCAATTCGATTTATTATCATTCGAAGTAGAAAAAAGTCGATTCGCCGCTTTCATTCAAGGTAGATAAGCGAGTAAAACAATAACGAAAATTGAACCTTCGATCTGCATGGTAGCATTTATTCTCGATTTAGAAGGATGCGATCGGTTGAAAATATGCTATAAGAAAATAAATTAATTTTCATAATTTTAAGTAAAAAAAAACTAGAAAAATGTAACAAGTTTAAATTGGATGCGTCAAAACTTCACGTGAGTGAAATGACTAAGTACCAAGTGACAAAACGAAATTATACATCTTTTAGTTACATTAATTCCATGCACTGGGCTCATATTCACAAAGACCACAATCACACACAATATCGTGACTACGATAGTGAATTAGCATAATATACTACTACTACTGTTACTGTTGCTGCTGCTGCTGCTGCTATTGCTACTGCTACTGCCGCTACTACTACTACTACTACTACTACTGCTTCTACTACTACTACTACTACTACTACAACCGCCACCGCCACCCCACCACCACCACCACCACCACCACCAACACCACCACTCCTACTACTACTACTACAACTACTACTACAACTTATCCTACTACTACTACAACAGCTACTACAACTACTACTACTACTACTACTACTACTACTACTACTACTACTACTACTACTACTACAACTTCTCCTACTACTACTACTACTACTACTACTACTACTACTACTACTACTACTATAACTACTACTACTTCTCCTACTACTACTACTACTACTACTACTACAACAACTACTACTACTAAATCGTGGTTTACTATAGATAGTTATATAACAGTTGCGCATGTTTGACTTGTTCCTGTTTAGACAGGAGAGTTATTGTATGGACGGACAAAACCATACGCTCTCAGACAAGGTTAAATAACGGCCACAGTTTTGGTATCATATTGAAAGGCTAAACACGGTTATTCTGTTCTATGTCTTTGGCGTTTACCCTGTGCCATTAAACGGGATCTATGTCTAAAGTTTTGGCAACTGTGCTTGTTTCTGCAGTTTTTCATATAAATAATTCAATATAATATCAAAACTATGCTCTGCAACTGACGGTTAACATCAATGTGGATTATAATAATCTCGTTAATAAAATTAGTGTTGATTTATATTGTTAAAGATTATTGTAGACTAATATTCTTGTCTAAACTAACACATGAATGGGATTTAAAATAAAATGACTATTTTAAGGCATCGAAGATACTTTGAAAATAAACGGTTGTCCATTTCCTAGATGCAGGTCTCAGGCCTTGTCAAACGATTAATTCCAACTTGTACAGAATAACCCACTGTCTAAAGTCACAGTCAAACAATTCAACCAACACCCAGCATTGGTATTGTCATGATCTTCCTATTCAGTTCATCAACGTATAAACGACAACTTGAATTAAAAGTTAGTTTTATTTGTCATACCTGTACTATATATGATCTATTATTTGAGCGTTAAAACTCAAGTAAATAGATCATAAGTAGTTAAGTTTAACATGTAATTTACCAGTACAATTATTTCACCAAGTTAGTCGTAAAAACCAATTACCAGAATAAAATGCACATATACTTAAGCTTTGAATTTTCACTCATATATTTTTAAGGAAAAAACGGCAAAGTATTGTCAAAACATTGTTTTCGTTGCCATTGGCGTTGTCGTGTTAACCGTTTTGAAAAAGCCATAATTCGTGAAACATTCAAAACATTCAATAAAACAAATCCCAAAAAAACTTATATTGCTGATGTCCTTTAGAATTGAATGCAATTTTTGGAATTAAAGAAATTCATTCAAGGGGAGCAGTAAGAACTGCTGGAATAGTTATGTTTGTTCAATTTGTAATACCTAAGCTGAAACTGGCTTATACTGATAGACACCCGACTTAAGATTGTACATGAGCTCTTAAGCTTTGAGAATATTGAGTTTTATGTCCTCATTTATGAGAGTAAAATTAACAGCAAGGACACGATATCCATTTAAAGGCAACTTTGTATACGAAAACCCAAAGACCATAATGTTCAAAAGTTTACAAGCATTTCGACGAATCACAGCTATTTCTCTCACACTCTTAATTAATCATTATTTGAATTTGGATGATGATTTATCATTGAACCAGTCTGAACTATAACGACATGAGTAAACCGTGTACGAAACATTTATCATGTAAAATAAGGGGAATTCTAACATAATAATGAAATATGTATTCACAAAAGATGTGTATGTATTTTTAATTAGACGTTTGCTTCAAATCACTACCATACAAGTTAATGAATATGTATTATTGAATCTAGATTCTGAACACATTAAGCAATCTTTATTTGCTTATGCTCATTAGTATAGGACTATTACTTGCACTTTTTTTATAATGATGTTCGTTAACTCTATATAATAAAAGTATTAGATTCAGTTGAAGATCGATGCTGCGATTTATTTCATTAGTGTGCGGTTGTTAAAAAAGTCATTGTTTTGTCGTTAGTATCAAATTTTAAACGTTACATTCTTTGATCGTTTGCGGAGACAGTCGCATCCTACCTCATGATTAGTGCAATTGAACATTAGTTCTATTAAGTTCGTTACCAGTAACACTTCCCAAATGTTGGCAAGGCCCATAACAGAATAATTAATGAGACTGAGTTGAGCATGAACTATTTTAGGAGAAACGAACAATTGAAAATCGTTCTAATTACTGTATATACAAATGCGGGTAACATACTTATAACTGTCCAGCTAAAGCCCGTCGAAGGAAGTGACTGATTTAATTTAATCGTTTTAAACGAGTCATATTAACGTTGGACGATTCAATTGGTTTAAACAAGATTTATTTCTACACTACATATTTAAGAAAAACAAAGTTAGAGCATAATGAAGGGATACACTATGGAAATAATAATTAAGTAAAGACAAGTGATATATGCACATAACAACATAATAACGCCATACTAACGAAGGAAGCCTTGAATCTTATACTATGTTTCGCTTCTGTCACACAGGTAAGCTGTTATACTGGTGTAAAGGCTGTTTTGATTTGTTGAAAATTGCACTTTGTTTATTGTTTTAAAAGCTGGGAACATTCATTTGCAATGTGTTTATTGCTAAATATTGTCAAGGTCATTCATTCATCAAATTCATTAATACATACAAATTGTTTGATTTATGTATATATATCTACTGATCATTATTTCATTAAATATACATGGCAAAAACATAAAACAAACAACACGTATATGAACATTCAATTACAATTATTAATTGATAAATAACAGGGAACCTTCAATAACAATGTGTTAATTCTAAATAAAATGGGCTATTTCAATAGCCTTTTTCAGTAATTGACTAACCGTTTTTGAATACTCTTTTAAAGGAGGAAAGAACTGCCGCTGGGTAGTAAAACAATGGCGTGTGATTTAGATAAAAAAACAATCGATACCTGTCAAACTGCGAAATATATAAGTTTAATGTGCCGCAATTGAAAGATTATTGACGGGATCACAATCAGTATGTATCAGGGAAAAGTCTGAACTTGTACTGCGTACGAAAGGGGTTCAAAAATCCGCATTAATAGATCGAAATGAAGTGCAGATAAACGCGGAAGTGAACTTAAGACAATGCGACAAACTTGTTACACCTCTTGGTGAGAAATTGCCGCACCCAAAGACATTGATCTCGTGGACCAGTGATTTAATGAACATTCCCTACTTCAGTGATAGTGATATTTACAATTACTTTGTTCTTAAGATGAACACTAAGAAGCAGTTGAGGTCGAAGGTCGATTATGCAGACAGACATATGTACAGTATCATGTACAGCAGCATTGATGAGAAGTATGAGCATTGTTTTGTGAAGTGCAAGGTTATGCCATCATTGCCAAGTGCCACTACCAAAGACAATCCAGGACACAATGTTTAGCTCTGCCTGTCAAACGTCACTGGTCAGGTACATTCTGCAGATTGTGGTTGTACAACTGGACGAGTGTGATTACGTATGCAAGACATTCGGATTCTATTGAAATATGATGTTGAAATACATTTCTGTACTATTAACCTATTAGCGCTGAATTTGTTTAAATGATATAAGTGAAAGCAGTTTAAAGCAGCTACAATGGCCTAGCCAAGCTCCTACTGCCACGCCCAAACAAGGCTGAATTAAACGTTGACAAATTTCCTTAGAAATTTCAAATCTATAATTCTATGAGACTCATGAATATCTTTAGCAACTTAATTTTCTTACCTTTAACTGTGCCATCTAGGGACTGGGTGTGTTTGCTGATTCTCCCATTGTATTTTCTATTCAACGATGACTCTTAATTACAAATTTAAATTATTAATACATGATTGAAGTTGACAGAATGAAAAAAATACTACACAAGTTTCCAGGAGTGCATTGAAGTTAAACTGATGTGACAAGTTCTTTAGTTAATATATTTCACTTTCAGGAGGGGTGAAGCGTACAATCACATCGTAGCGATAATGTATGCCCTTTTGGACATTTCGACAAAGAAGAAAGATGGAACCATTGCTTCAACATCAAATAAATGTGTTTGGGACCAGTTTAACAACCCACGGAAAAGGAAATTTACACCGAAAAAGTCCATTGAATTAAAATTCAGAAAATTTAAAGTGGACACAGAAGAGCCATCAAAACCAAAAAAGCAAATAGCTAAAGAACTCTTTAATATTTCATTCTCAGAACATAACTTCCCCAAAAAATGTCGGCATGTAATTCATCTGCTGGCTGGCTTCTTAACTTTGTAAACAGTAAAGAAGAACTCAAAAAGGAACGAGTTCCCCAATTTTTATTGATAGAATATCAATATAAAAATATGTAAATCTGAAGAGTGACACTGTTGTAGAAATGTGACGAAAGGACTAAAGCTCAGTAAGGACCATAGTGAGGGTGTTGAAAAGATAACCAGAGGTCAGGGGAAAATCATAATTGGATAGTGGAAAGAAAAATGAGGTTACCTGCCTCAAACTTTGGAGAAGAAGTTTCTCTAAAATCAGATACTCCTCCTGAAGGGCCATTGAAGAGGATTATGTACCCTAGTATTCAAAATAGGTACATGACATTGTACTAATTGCTACATAATAAGAGAACATTCAATTACATTACAATAAATATACAGAACAAATTTGGCATATTGTTAAAATAAAAATATTCTTTTATTGATTTTGATTCATGCGTAACAAAATATAAAAAAATGCATGTATACGTTATTATTTGGTTGTCAATATACGGACTGTACATGAAAAATACAGAGTGAAAACGGACACAATAATACCTCCGTGTATATTAACACATACGAAGGTACTGTAACTTGTTTATAAGACATCAAAGATGAAAGCAATATTCCCGTAATAAATCATTAATAATTATGGGGCAGTTACATTACACATTAATCTCTTAACGCGCTAATGTAGTTCAATCTCTTACAAGTCATTATACACTTGTTCTGTGTTTCCGATGTACATCTTTGCCAGAAAATGCTCTCACACTTGACATTGTCAATGTTTTCAAAATGAATACGTTCATCAATTTTGGTAAATGTTTTCGCTTTCAGAGATCTGGGCTCTCGCTGAGAAGTTGATTTCGACATATTCCACCGGCTCAGAATCCGTCGATCGTTTTTTGTTTTGAACAGATTTACTGGTTTCTTCCAAGTGTTCAATGTCCAAATCAGCGTAAACCAATGTGTCATCGTATGTCGCCTAAAAACAGTGGTACATTGATTACATTAATTATAAACAAAGTAAACTATATTTTTTGTTGCTTAATTGATTGATGTACCAAATGTATCATTAAATTAGTCATTCCATCGAGCCATTTGCTATAATCATAATTTGATTTTTGGTGTCCTTATATAAATGTGGTATCATTCGAAAGGTGTTGCTTGTTGGTCATTAATATGTTAAATTATATAAAGTTCTTTGAGCTATATTTTTCTATTAATTTGTTCAACTAAATATAACAATGAAAGCGTGAAATGTCCAATTTTGCCATATGTTATGGTAAAGAAATACAACTTCGGTATAGCTTTTTACACTTTTTTCTCTCTTTCAAATGACACTCGAATGATAACAAGTCACGTGACATTCAGTCTACATTCGTGAGCATGTGATACTTCAACTGCAGGCTTAACATTGAAAGGTTTATTATTTAAAGGATTATTTATTTCCCCTTGATGATCACAATTATTATAGAAGACTTGTAAACAAACGAATTTAAGTAACGTTTGCACGAGATATTTTGACTGTCGTATTACCTTTGTTGGCACATGACGTGTCTTTTCTGGCGTCCTTTTTATTCGCGGTTTGTCAACCATTGCGTATGTGGTATCGTCATTGCCAGGAGAGGTCTCGAGTGTTTCAACATTTCCTGAAAATACATGTATGAATCATCCAAGCAATATAAGCTAAAAGTACGTTTCTTAAATTTACTTAAGTTGTATTTATTCCTTTATATTAACATGTTATGAGGAAGAAAAAAAATAGTTTATTCAAGGACTTTAAAATATTTTTGTAAAATGGCATATAAACCTTCTTCAGACAGGCAAGTAAAATACAAGTTTTCAATGCTTTCACAGTATACACATATTTATATAAGACTCTTCTGATATGTGGCTTTCCCCACAACCGTTGTCAATCCCCCAAATGCGTAAGTGCATTCCCAACAGTGGAAAATTCCTGAAAGTCCTAACAACTTGGCCTTAATGTGACGTCATATACTAAGTATGCATATATTTATGCCGTGCATTTTGACAGTCATAATTAAGTCATGGCGTTTTCTCTGACATTTTCCTTTGAGCATTATCTTAGCAAATGGATGCCTTTGTGTTAAGAAAAAGGTAACAGTTATCAGCAGTTTCAAAAACAACACTTGCAATTTTTTTCTACTATGGTATCAATACAAACATAAGAGTAAGACTTATTCACAAAAAAAATAACATTCATCTCAAGCTCGAGATATTATCTGTCTTGTTCCTTAAAACAAGTAGTAAATTTGTCTCTAGCTTACCTTTCACAATAATTTCTGTTGTTATTAACAATTTCCTTATTTAAAAAGGGCACATTGTCATTTTCGCACCATCAACACATTTCCGTACTTCATGTATATTTAACAACATATCAATAACACTTAAGTTAGTTGTTGTACAATAATGTACATCATAATATTATCGATCAAAGTCGTAAACATTAAATTCACTTACACATGAAGAATTCTGAGGAGACAGCCATATATAATTAAGTAAATTTCAATTATTACAAGTATTTCTACCACATCTTCGAGTAGCAATGCACAAGCCTATAGATTTACACAAATCAATTAATCGTGAGCCATAATTATTGATTGGGTTTTTATCCCCAGACGACGAATGGGAGTATTATATGTGGATGGTCGATTACATCAATATAAATTTATTTAAATCAAATTGTTGAAGAAGAATGTGTGAGTATATATATATATTATATTTTACGACAATGACACAAACAACCATTGGTAAAATACTGACTTCATGCTGGGTCTCTTAACATTTGGTCTGTCAATGGGATCACTATTTCTTTTTTTTATTCAAATCGTTTACAAATTCTATGAAGAACATTGTATGAGCTGAATTGACTTGAATATAACAAATAGCCTTTTATACGTATTGAGATATATTAGTTTCTTCATGTGGTACCCACCTGTTGCGGAGTAGTTTAAATTGTAATGAGGTTTAGATTGAAAGCGATTTCTAAAAAAATGTTGATCTGCTACACAGAGAAAATGTAATGTATTTTACTTACCATTTTGAGCTTTGTCCCTACAGTGTAATGATAATATACACATTATAGTGCAATATAAAACATCAAGTGCATACAACAATATTGTACAAATATACAATCCGAAAGAAAAAAGTGTAAAACGTCAGACCCTCTTTTCTCTAATGATCTATTCGGTAAGTTTTTTATTGATAATTTTAATGCAACGATACAGCGGGGGATCTTTCTTATCACTTTTCAGAATGAAGTCATCTTGTAAGGTGCTATTGGTGGGAACATTAAAACACCGGGTATGTTTTTACATGTAGAAATACTTCGTTCCGATTGTACAAGTAGATACACAGTTAGTATATCATTATTAAAAACAACGACAAAATTAATTTTCCATCAAATTAATGGAAAATGTTATTGTATTACGAAAAAAATGACATATTTAACAAAACGTAAGTGTTCATAATAAGACTTTTGTCTTCTGCATTAATGAAGATAGTTTCGTTTAGTTCTTGCAGGTAATCTCCATTTTAACACACCAATTCAACTTAAAACTGTCTCATATCATGTGACCTTGTTTTATTAATTCGACATTTTAAGACCTGGCTCTAATGTCATTTTATTATGAATGTCTTTAAAACAATTTTCTTTAATATCACACAGATCTCTTACAAAGCAAAGCATAAAAACAATTTATACCAACACAAAAATGATGTATTTAGCTTAATTCTTTAATAAGGGACTTAAACTGTTTCGAAAAATGGGGGCCTGGTATTTTTTTTAAGCAGATCCAACATAAGTATATCATTTTTAAAGAAATGACAAAAACAATTGTTCCCGGAGTATATCGTTAAGCAACATAATAAATGACATAATTATTTGAAAATAAATTTACACTTACGGTTCATTCCGTGTGTTTAACGTTCCTTTTGGTTGATTTACTGAAAGTAAAAATACACAATGAAAGTGTATTGACCTGATGTTAATATCTTAAACTTAAGTTAGATTTATATATATTTTCCTTTTTTTTCATATACATGTCTTTTATTCAACCTATGATCATACAATCAACCCTAAAACTGGTAATTGTATTCTGATGTCTGCAAACAATTTTACTGTAAGTCTGTAACATTTCGAAAAGCCTTTTACTTCTTCTGACAGCGTCCACAGAGCCCACAATTATGACAATTTAAACAGATCATAAAATTAGTTGTCTGTTTTACTGTTAAGGAAAGGATTTTACATTCCTTGACACCGACGAAAAAGCCCAGAGTAATGACAATTACGAGACAAGACGTTCAACTAGTTTAAATCTTCTTAAATATTAAGAAAGCATCTTACTTTTCCTGACGACGATCACCACCAACCCGGCAACTATAATAATTAGTATGAGACATCCGACTGCCGCAGCTATCCAAGGTAACGGAGATGCACCTTTTGTTTCTTTTATTCCCTGTTTATCATGTTTACCTGTAAAAATAAGACTACACTGAATGCATTCCCAATCATCCGGAAGCACAAACAACACCAAGGCTATGAAAACACCAGTCTCGACAGAAATGGTCGCCATAGCACTAGCGTTAGCAGTTAAATATTTTCCAGAACCTCTCTGTCATATTCAAATGATCCCAAATAAACACAAAACAAAGGAATTTGGAGAGGTGGACCAAATAAGAACCTAAACATTCCAACGCTCCACTTTCTCGAACATTATAAAGTCCGAATATAACAAGATGAAACTAAGCTGACTAATTATTTGTTGGTTTTTGTGTGCTATTTACACATTTTAAGTAGTTGTTACACAATATACACAGGTTATTTTTGTGATTATCATGATGAACTGATTTATTATTCTGTAAAATAAAGTTCAAATATGTCATTTTGCTTATCGAAATAATATATTAAAGCCTATTAAGCCCTGGTCTAGGTATATAGTACCTAAATAACAGGACAGTGCAAGAAAGTTTTTGAACCCAAACTACTTTATTGTACCGTGCAATAAAATTAAGCACCAAAACAAGATTCTCAATTAAATATAATCGTACTTGTTTGTGTGTTTTGTCCTTCTATATTTTTGCAGATTGAAGGCTGCTCCGTATCGCGTATATTTGAGGTCGTTCGTGACCATTTCATATTTGTTGCATTCGGAATACCCCTTTACAGGGGGCTCACAATGTTGCAAGCTCATGTTACAATTGCTGTCAACGAAACGCGTCGATAAAAACAAAGATGATTTTTTCAAACTTAGGGTGTATTAAGTGTTTCCGAAGCATTGGTCTCGATTTATGATGTTTCTGAATTCATACCATGGTCAATATTGACGAGTTAACCATGTAACAACTCAGATTATTTGATAACAAAAGTGTTTGTTTCGATGCCAGAAATACTTTAAAATTCGAATGTTGATAACAGGAAAACATTAAGACATGGGTTATAAGTATTTAAATCATTTACCTGTACCGATTGCGACGAAAGAAGAACTGGCATTTCCGAACGCCGTTGAGGCCCTGCAAATATATGTTTTTCGCTCATCAACAGAAATATGTTCAATAGTAAGAGTACAAGCGGCCTTCTTTTGACACTCTTGAAGGGGTTTTGAGAATTCGCTTGACCATACAATGTCTGCAAGAGGATAACTTTTAGCACTACAGGTTACAGTCTTTGACTCATATTTGAGCAAAAGTAGTTCCTTTCCAACTGAAAGTGACAACACTGGCACATCTGAAATGATAAATGATATTCGTTAAGTTAATATCTGAAAAGTTGTATCAGCAAGTGTTCCAAACCTATATGTCAGATTAATAAAACTACAGCTCACAGCTCAGTAATTTTGAACAGAGCATGGCATAGTTATATAATATATTATATTTATATAAAATAAAAATAGAGTATATTACTCATTATGCTGTTTCGGCTTACTGATTGGCGATGTAAAAACATTCAGGCAAAAGGTCATGGCAAAGTCATTTTATACTTATTAAATCTAACATGATTTCTAGTACAAATAAAGGTATTAAAATTCAGAATCTCGGTGTCTGACTGAGCGAAAGCATAGATACCTATACAATATACATTTACCATTCCATGTGTTAACGACATTTTGTTCAAATATGGGACATTTAAGGCCTTTTATATGAACAGAACTTAGTACAAATATGCGAACATTTAAGGCCTTTAATGTTAACAGCATTTTGATCAAATATGGGACGTTTAAGACCTTTTATATCAACATAATTTTGTACAAACATGCGAACATTTAAGGCCTTTTATGTTAACAACATTTTTTACAAATATGGGACGTTTAAGACCTTTATTTCAATGCAGTAGACCAGTGTACGAAACACGTCTGCTTCGTAGATGTCTATGTGTCTTAGCCGCCATTTCCAGCAGTATTTGGTGAGTGGTATCTGGTGTTGCCTTAAACTTATAACAAGCGATTGAAGTAACTTACAAGGCACCACTAGAGTATGTGATTTCGAGATGATACGCTTAAAGCTGGAACAAACAGCACTGCAGCAAAGCACATTGCCAAAGTCCTCCTTGGTGACAGATACGTTCAGTATGGACATCATGGATTTCAGATTCGTTCTCTTTTCAGGATGTCTATCCTTTAAGAGCAAAGGTTTGTCTGAGGTCCATTGAAGGCTACAGTTGTCGTTAAAGTCTTTTACCTCACATGTAAAGACGAGATGGTAGATGTCCTGAAGTTTGGAAGGTATAACAGGTTTCTCTAGAAATATCTCTGAAGGTGGATCTGTAAACATTAGGTGTTTGACATAATTTAATGAACATAAACTGCAAAGTATATATAAACTGTAGAGTCAAAACAGCTTTTATAGAGCTGTACAATGTTACTGCTGTAAGAGTGATACACGTGTGACAATAAATGAAAAGTATCCAAACAATATGGATTGTATTTAATTTTTTGCCATTATATTTCAAAACCTATTTCTTTGTACTTTATCTTTTTACAATGGAAGTTTATAATATCGCTGTGTTTTACTTTAAGTATAGATATACTGTTATATTTCGTTTAGCGTGTTCAGTTGCCGTTATCACCTTCAAAAGCAGAGATTAACGCAATATTGCAACTTTGGGTTAAAAAGTTAAGTGTGGCACATTGTGAGCAAATAAATGACAATGGAACTATGGTTTTATTTCAACATAACTTAATCTACTTTCATCTAACCCATTTCCGATGTTCATTAACTAAATTTATAAGCGTATCATCATCATCATCAACATGATTTCACACGCCGCGTATTCTATGTAATTTTGTCAGGGTTCAATCTTAGCAATTCAGTATCAGTAATGATCCATGTAAGTCTGCATAAAAAGATACGTTTCTTAAAAGAAAATTAAAGCAAAAAAAAAAAGGTCCAAGTAGATCCAACATGTATAGCATGTATTTTAAATCAAGTCGTCCTTTTCGAAAAGCTACAAAGATGGAGAGTAGAAAGGGTCTGATATAGTATACCTATGCTTTGATTCACTGTCATGTTCTATGGTAAAACCAAACACATAACTGACTGGTCACTTCCGATTGATGTTATTTGCCAATTAAGATCCTGGTTTTTACGACAATGCACGATTCACTTTAGTAAATCATTACTATGTAGAACAAAGTTGGAGCTGAATGTCCATGTTAATTGAAGATTTTAGAAACAACATAGGCTTCCAAAGTGTTTACCGACACATTCAAAATCCAAGAATTTTAATATTGAAACGTTTTAAAGTTTAAATGTCACAATTCTACTGTTGGAATGCAATCATGTCACATTACATATACTATGGAAGTTTAAGGTACACCTGGTTTAACACTTAAAGGTTACATACCCCTATATATATATTGTCTGTACATTATATTGTGAATTGACCGATTTGCATGCAATAAAACACTGAAACCTAATCTTCATCGACTTCTTACACCATATGTGGAATGACAGCAATCACAGAACCATGCATAGGTGTATGACCAATGCGGTGTAAAGCAAAACAAAAAAGTAGATCAAGTAGATCCAGCATGTTTAACAGTGTTTGAAATCACTGCAATGATAAAATGGTCTGATATGGTATAATTGTGCTTTCATCACTGGCATATGATACTTAAGAAGAAAAAACAACAACACCGCATTTAACAGTAAGTAGTCACTCCCAGCTTGGTTTGTAATTTGCCCTTTAAATGGAAATCAAAAACATCTTAGCTTAATTTTACCATGGGGCAGGGCTCAAAACTTTAAAATCGCACTTGAAGTGTGGGGTAAGTTGACCTATTAAAACTGTTAGTTTGAAATCTGTGGTGGTTTGCTAATAAAAACTAATTTTAACACAGTCATAAAGGATGTTCTATGCAAAGAAAATCAGAAAATCCATTCTCTGTCCAAAATAGATAATAGCCGTTGTTGTTCTTTTCTTATTTACGATTGAGTGGCCTATGTTTGAACGGCAAAACAAATTCAGTCATCAGAACTTTTGGGAGACCTTTGAACAATTAGCAAAGGGAGGTCAAATATGAAGAAGTAGTAGTAAGAAAGCTGTATATTTTTTGCCCTGACTTACCAAACATGCAGAAATGCACCCCCCTTATGTTATAAATAGTATTTATCCATTTATATGTAAGGATGAGGGACATTTGTTAGAACTTAATTGTATGTTGTTGATAGTTGAGACCTAGAGAAATATGACAAAATTTTGGGTGGTCTCATAGTTTGAATGTAGTGGTATTGTCTTAGTACAGCACTGTGTGTTTACACCAGTTGCTTGGCGGCGCAACAAGCAACACAACAAACAAAGACATCACTGTATACAGCTCTTTGTTCACTTTGTTTAGCTTAACACGATTTCCTAAGAGACCAAGCAATAGTACCTCAATATAACAGGTATTTTAGAATTTGATATTCTAGTTTTATAAAACAAAACATAATAAAATATTATGTTTTACTTTTGCAATTTTAAAACAAACTTACATCTACAATATATAGTTTCCTCTTCGGTCATGTAGGAGGCCGCAAAAAAGTGAGTATGTTGGTAGCATGCGACCTTCAGAGAATGCCACTCCCTTTTAGCATTTTCGTTTAAATAAATCGATGAGATGTAGGTTAAATCGTCGTTATAATGGGTTGTGGTTATCACTATTGAAGACATGTTGTTCGCATTGAGCATAAGACTTAATGTCGACGACGGTCTCCCTCCCGTGGTAGTGCATGTAATGTTAGCTGGTTGTCCTTCTTTTAGTTCAGGTACGTTGAGAACTGCTTTGTCTGGCCTAACTGGTAAACGTTGTAAACTAGTTCTTGATATTTTACAAGCTTTTTTAAAAATAAAGTGAAACAAAACACAACTGAAACATAATGTACATGCATTAAGCTGGACTCAAATCATGAACAGTTCATACTAATAGTTTCTTTTTTCGGAACAGAAAATCATACTAAGCAAATCTAAAATATTAGCAATTTTGTTTCAAAATTTAAATGTTTTACGCCAATTAAGTGACATCGCTTAAGTTGAGTAAATATCCAAAATTTATCTTTACCAGCCACATAAAGTTTGGAACTGGTGTTAAGTGGCGATACCATAGCTGCATTGAAGACGCTGCATGTAACGACTTTCATGTGGTCGTCTTTTCTCGCAACATACAACGGCTGGTATGTATCATTACTAATGAAGTGTACCGTTACATTGCTCTCTCCGACATATATTGTTGGGACCGATCCGCCGGTTGTGTGACAGTAAATATGTTTGTCCAGATCCTTACCGTCTATCCCGACTAAGCAATCTTCACAATCAGAAGTATGGTTGTAGGAATGAAGCGACGGTTTACCTGATGGAACTTAATTAACGAAAATGTAGTATACAGGTAGACGTAGCATAAACTTGCAACCGAAAAGGATTGTAACAAAACTGGTTTGCTTTTCTTAATTTGTTTTAAATGATAAACGCAGCTTCTTGAAAATACTAAAAACTGCATTACGTGGTTGAAATTGTATTCTAAATCTCTGTAAAATATTTAGGAAATATTTAGATTTTTTTTTAGATTCTAGAAACTTACCAATAACGGCTATTTCAACGGGTTGTGTAAACTTGTCTCCACCAGTCCGGCCGTCAGTGCATCTCACACTGTAGTTTCCAGTCATCCATCGGTCTACGTTGTGTATTGTCAGTACAAACTCCCAGTTGGGATCCTCACTCTCAGACAAATGACCAGCAGATAAGTGCATATCCGATGAGGAGGTCGCGTTATGCCATTGGCGAACATAACTAGCTGTTATATTGTTAATCACGGCTGTATTGGGAAAGTAGCCCAACTCGACAGTACTTCCTGCGGTAATTACTTTGGTCCGAATATACAAATATCCGCAACCAGAAAGAGCTGAAAATCAACGTTTTATATAACTTTGTATTATTTTACCACACAAGAGAGAACTACTTTGACAGGATATTCAATAACTCTCTGTATTAACTGTTTGCAAACATACTATAGGTACATCATTGTAAAAAAACGACAAGCAGTAAGTATTTTAAGTAACTGGTTGTTATAATTGAGCAATGTTAAACCGTAATTCACATGTACGAGTTTGATATACATTTGTGATAAAAGAACTCGTACGGACCTCTCTCACATGTGTGGCAAATACGTACGAATATGGCGCATATTTGTGAGGATTCGTTAAGTACATTTATCCATCACCCGTCAAAGCAGAAAAAAACGTAAAATTCACATGTCAAAAAACAAAACAAAAACATCTGTGAAATATAAGAAAATGTAACACATACCAAACACATAAATGCCTATCAGACTAATCAGTGGGTATATTGTGTTGCTCTGCCTGATAGAGTTCTCATATTTCATGCTAGAACATATGGAGTAAATATCCAATTTCTTAACTCTTAACATTTTGACATTTTTTGACACAGATATTTCATAGTCTTCTCAAAATTCTCAAAGTGTAGAAGAAGTTCAACAATGGTTTAAGGAGTCAATTGGTCAAAACGTCAAGGTCATTAGGAGTCTTAAAAATCTTAAAACCCTTTAACATTCAATAGCTTGATATTAGTTTAACAAAGAAGAGTTGGTCTTAATAAATAGAATATCGTTGTTGCTTTTTGGGACTAGGATTGCTCCATTACGTTTGTTTGACCGTCCGATAGTCTGTCCGTAGCGTTTTGTATCCGATCAAAAACTTTATGATGCAATGACCGATTTCCATATAACTCTGCACACGTGTAAACATATTAAGATATCTGAAGTGCAAAAACAAGGTCAAAATCTCAAAGATCAAAGGCAGAGTGCACTTAACCTTGTTGATTTAAACTATAAAACTATAATGATGTTATTAAGTGTGTGCGTGTGTGCGTGCGTGCTTGCGTGCGTGCGTGCGTGCGTGCGTGCGTGCGTGTGTGTTGGGCATTGAGTTTCAGACATTTGGGCTTACTAGTCAGACGTTTCAGTTACAAGTATGGCCCTTGATGTACCAACAACACGCACGCACGCACGGACGCACGCACGCACGCACGCACGCACACACACACACACACACACACACACACACACACATATATATATATATATATTTACAATAAATGCATCCATAAATCTAAGTCCAAATGCCATTTCTCTGCCGGTACTGGTCCGGCACAGGAAAGGTACCTATTTATTTTTTTATCATTCACTTAGGTTTCAAATTCGATAACTTACCTAAGTGCCTATCACATTATCACCAAAACTGTATTTGGATTGTTTTAAGGGCCATAAATATTCTGGTTTCTGGTGAAAACTAATATCAATGAGGAAGGCTACTACTAGCCAACTGATATTCAGTCTTAGGTACGGCGGCTAGTTAGGAGCTCTCATTGATTAAATGGCCCTCGGTACCTTAATACTCTGAGGCAGATACCCTTCATATTTGTATAGATACATAGTTTACATACAATAAAATATTGGTTCAAGCTTGTTACCACTGACAATATTGTTAGAAAAATAGTATCTAACCAAGCTGTGCATTATTGCACTACAGGTTGTCGCAATTGAGTTTATAATGTTTAAAATATGTAAGATGGTTTTGGCCTTAGCAAGGTTTTTGGTAATGTTGAGTTACATGTATTTATTGAAGCTTTCGAATGCAGATTATTTAACGAGAATGGTCCAGAACAGTTCAAAATAGAAGGGTATTGGATATACATGTATAGAGAATAGTCAAATCTTATTCAGCATATGAAACTTACTTAGATATTTTACCAGGAAGTTTAAGATTTTACTTTTTTAGTCGATTACGTTTACGTTTATCCGTACATCAACTTCGTATTCAATCTGGTAGATATGCCAGAAATAACAAACCTAGAGCTGAAAGGTATTGTCAATGCTGTAATTCCTTGGATATCGAAGAGGAGTTCCACTTTACATGTATTTGTTCTTATTTTGATGCTCTTATATATGTACTTGTAAAGCCGTCAGTGTTTAAGTATGTTTAATTATTAAATTCAGCCAACAGAACGGAATTTATGAAAGTATGTATCTTTGTTAAAATATATCCTTAAATATGAACAAGCTTACTAAATGTCAATACTTAATTACTTTTATAACCCATGTTCACCTTCTTATAGATTGTTTAATGAATTTTTCTTCAAATTTGTATGTTGTAATGTATATTTGTTATTGTTTGTTATTATCATTGCTCATACACGTTGTCAAATTGTTGTATGTGTTGTGACGATTTACTATGAACTAGTCAATAAATTGTCCATCTGCCAAAATAAATGAACGATATACGGGTTGTGAAAATTTCGTTGGTACTAAGAGGTGGTGAAGAAAGGGGCTCGAAATGTTCACGATACTTACACGTGACATATACGTAACTATATGTCACACTTGTTTAAGGAATGTGTACAAATTATTCACACATACAACGAATTCGTATGTGTGAAAATTACGGTTCAACGGAGAAACATTGTAACAGCGTCATCTACCTTTTAAAATTAGGTTTACCACATTTGACCAGCATCGTCCGTAAATGACAGCATATGACGTTGACCCATGGTCCGTAGAGTTTAAAACAATATAATACAGATGATTGTCTTGGTCATTCCTCACTATTGCATTTGAAATGAAATAGTTATTATTTCTGTGGTGTTTTAAAATGGGAAGTAGTTCGCTTTGGTAGTTGTCCGGTTTGAACACAAACGTCACGTTCCTCCCTTTTATTGCTGGATCGCGATATTTCAGATCACCACAGGTAGCCCCACCTACAACTACAAAAACAAAAAATACAACAACAACAACAACAATAACAATTACAACATCAACAGCGAAAGTAATTGCATTATGCACAAAAATGCACTCTTACTCCTTAAGAAAATTTTCCACAATTAATACAATGGTTTTATTATACCAAAAAGGATGAATAAATATCGAAAATAATGGTTCTTATGAAGAATACCGAATTTTATTTGATAGAAAGGTGCAGAAAAAACGTTATTTCTACCTTATGAGAATGATAGATCACGGTAAATCTTTTAGCATTTAGCAATAATTTAATGTTTTTGCGTTTTCAGCTATTTAATATACGGTTACAGTCTGGTTATCAGGAATTCTTATTTTCCAAAAATGAATTATTTAGTAGTTAAAGGTTTATCACTTAAACTGTTTTGTTATACATATGTATGCAGATCTGCTGATTTTGAATAAGAGTGTCTCTTTAAGTAATGAGTTGTAGTAATGCATAATGTAACTGCCTGTCTACCATATCATTGCTTTCTGGAGAAAAAGTATACCAATGAACCTTATAATCTATACAAAATGTGGGATTCAATTATACACCCAAAATAAAGAAATGAAGGATGCTGCTATTTAATTAAGCTCTGTGATCAAAAAGGGAAGTCATAGGTTACTAAGAAAGTCACAAGTTGCTATGGATGTAGATAGTTGATGAGAAGTGAGTGTTTGCTTATGAAGGAATTGGTTGCTTAGAAAGGTCATTCGATGGTAGTCATTCTTTTCTACGGTAGGAAATGGAAGCTTGGAAATTATATGGTTGCTAAGGTAGTCATTGGTTGTTAAAGAAGCCATTTTATGCTTAGAAAGTCATTTATTGCTACGAATATAGGTAATTGTTAAGGTTGTCCCCGATGCAATCAGTTTTGTGTTTCTTAATTCATATATACAAACATATATACTTACCAAAGTGTACTATGAAATCTTCAGGGACAGCCGAGCGATTGGCTTTTAATACGTTGTTAATTTTGATCATAGAAGATCTGTTGAAGGAATGAGATTTGTTAAGTAAAAAGTGCATGAAACGTAAACCAGTACCTCTTGCAACACTTAGCACGAGCCACATTAACGAATAAGGTATATCCATTCAGAACACTCCTCTGTCATAACACACATGTATTAACGGGGCACACAAATCCTATTTCTATTTTATAATACCATAAACTTGAACTGATATTGATTAATTGACGTATGTTAAAATTACAAATATTGATACTGTAGTTCGACACACAATTTAAACACTTAGAGTTAAGGACGCTTATTTCCCGAAATTATCATTGTCCTCTTTTGTATCATGGGTCGCATCTGTAGTAAACGGAAGGCGGTTTGGAGCACCTAATCGGTCAACGTCAGATAATAGGTACTTTCATATTTCAAATGGTTCGTAAGGACATGTAGAATATGGAACAAAATTTCAATTTCACTGTTTGACATAAAGTTATTCATGGTACAAAAAGCAATTGACTAGGACTAAACTCATTAAATATAATGAAATTTGTATAACGTATGATTTCATGTCACTATTTTGATATTGTGTTGGGAGACATAAAGAAAATATGACAAAACAGAACTTAAAAATCGAATATTATTGCGATCCAGCTAATACAGATCACTAAAAACTAACTAAATTAATTGACTTCATTGTTAGGAGCAATTATAGGCTTTAACTGTTTGTGTTCATTCAATTGTCTAGAAAAAATTGTTTAAAGCGGATGGTTTAAATTGCTATAATTCCAAATAGCCGAGCGCTTAAAGTTTATAAATATTTAATTTTCTCAGTGTGACCATTAAGCAAAAAAGTATCATTTAATGTCAATAAGATAAATACAAAGAAAGGAAAACAGAAATAAATAGGTAGTTTTACTCTGCTTTTCTGCGGCTTAAAGATCTTTATCAGTGTCACAGTTTCAAACAGTGAAAATATCAATTTAATATTTTTCTCTCTTTGGATATTTAAGTTCAATCTCACGTCCAAATAAAACGTAAGCGCGCACAGGGGCTAGGGCACAATTTTTGAAAACGGCATTTTGTAAAATAAAATGTCATTTTATAAAGGCATTTAATTAAAGAAAATTGTTTGTTTCAGTTTGAGATCGCAAGATATTTCACTCCGTGTTTTCGCCACTCGAGAAATATAGTTTTTGATGCTAATTCGGTGTAATATACACGGAAACAAACACGTAACCTCATTATATATCTAACCAAGGATCGTCAAAGTGGCTGTCCCAGGAAATACTTCTCCCATTTGTTTGTTGTCGTATATTTTAATGTCATATGACATCATTATACATTTGAGCGCAAGTTCTTCCTATTTTTGGATAATGAACTAAATATAAGTTACTACTCATTTTCGCGTTTAATATACAAATTAATCACATTCCAGAATTTGCTCTTGTTTCACAATAATATATAAACTATTAAGAACAATCTCGGTTATATGTGTTGTCTATAAAAGTTTAAACTTTGGCATTTTATAAAAAATCACATGTTTCCGTTTGATATAAACATTAACCATTGGAATTAAACACTATCAATCCGCGCGTTTGTAAAAAAACTAATTGGAAACAGGTATTGCTTAATTGGTAATTAATTAATCCAGTAAGTCATACGTTTATTTTCTTTTATGATTAAAGATTTATTTAAATAAAGCAGTTTATTTTCAATCTTTTTTGATTTCATACAACCTTTAATTAAAACTTTCACGACTTAATGTATTTACACAGGAAATGACGTCTTGATCATATTATATCATAATGTCATCTAACCATGTGTGACGTCACCAGTTAAGGTTTAGTGTATACATTATGTTTTGGTTCTTACTGAGTATAATCTCAGTATTCAATCCACCGGAATGTAAAACGACCAGATGAATATTCTGTTTTAAATTATTCCTGGATCTTCATTATTGCAATGCATTTAGCGCGGAAAATTGCACTGCCTTTTCAGTTTATGGTGTTCGCTTATCATCAGAGCAGGTGAAACAAGCACAGTTATTGTCTACAAGTGTTTTCTGTTGTTGTTGTTTTTTAATAAAAATAAATGTCACGAATTTTCATATAGGACACAAGTGTATACACCTCGTACAGGAAATATGTTAGTAAGCTCGCCAGAGGCTCGCTAACTAACACATCTCCTGTACTCATTGAATAAATGTGTGCATTAAATTACGACTCGTGACAGCTCCTTAATATAAAATGCATTTTAAATGATTTGACCAATGTTTAGAACTTTCATGTTCTTCGGACACTTTTGATGTTTTAATCTTAACCTTTGGAAGTACAAATGTACTCGTATCTGTAATATATGTTTATCGGCTTTACAACTTTACAATGAAAACTAACACGAGGAATGTTCAACAATGTGAGTCTTGATTACACACTGAAATTTACAAACAACACAGCACTTAAAGCATCAGTAGGATTCATTAGAGTGACTCTGTGGGGAAATGCCTTGAATCGATTGTGTCTTACCCGACTATTGTCTGCAAAAAATCGTAATAATTTGATTCCACCATTTCCTATGATTTCAAAGTACAAATGCATATATGAAAGACTGCATCACACCGATACCAAAGCCAACAGAGAAAAACAGTATGATTTTGCAACAGGAAGTCGTGATAATTCAGAAGTGGCAACTAGAACCGCATATTTGAAGAGTTTATAGCAGCAGGACTCGTTGTAAATAACTTAAGTGTGATGGTTGAAATGAATCAACAAATATTTTGTTTTGTTTCATGTTTAAACAATAGCCGACTTTAAAAGGAAATCCATAGAGCAACTGGATCGATGGAGATGAAATGTTTCAATGCTTGATTACCATAAATGCATATTAAAGTTATAGCTTAGTAAATCGTTTAGAATACACTAATCACAATGAGTTTGCTAAAAGGACAGCGTGGATTGACTAAGCTAAAGAAGTCTTATTGCATGTAAAAATTTAAAGGACTGATGTAAATTATAACGACTGAAATACAACAAAGAGGCACTGTTATTTTTAAAACGTAAATAACACATTCAGTGATATTCCTGCTTCGTTTCGAACGTGCATATTTCTGTAAGTCCGTATCACCCAAGAGAACAGACAATACTATTTGACGGATACATTGAAAAACGTCTGAAAACAGAAACACGGCAAGAATGATGTGACTACACATTATCCACAGACATGCTTGTAATTGTATACAAGTTAGTATAAATACGTTTACCGTGCGGTTCAATTTAAGAAATTATATTTAATTTATTTAATAATATTTTATTGCATAGTTATAAACATTATTACAATTGTCAAAATATTTACATACATGTTTATAGAAAAGTTTGAAATAAATGTTATCAAAGTTGTATGCAAAAGGGTCGGGCCACAAGTTATCAACAACATTAGTTACGGCCCTCCCCTTATAGTTTCGTTAGAGTTAACAAGATGATTGGTATGTAAAGTAGTATATGCTAAAAAGAGCATAATGCATAATATGCTAAAAGTATATAATGTATTTAATTTGTGAATTTGCGTGTATAAGTAATATTCGTTATATTATTAGAAAAAAGAGAAGAAAAACAACATTGTATCAAACAAGAAAATGAAGAATTGATATAGAAGAAGAAAAAGAAACTGACGAGAGAAAAAAAAGGACAGAGAAAAAAACATATAAAGGAGACAAAAGCACACACCCCAACCACAACCCTCACATAGCGTTACATCAAATGTTACAGCGCTTATGCTTCCACATGGCTATTTACTATTTCGTATACTCGCTTAGGTAGTTTGCTGGTGAAATCTTCCTGTATGTTTAATATAGGCTTGGACTTGTTGAAAGAGTTTACTATTATCGTCATCAGTTAAACTGTCTATACCATTCAGGAGTTTATCAGGACTTAAAGGGTGATATGGTCTAGTTTTTGTAAATAAAGTTAATCTCGCATTTTCATATAAAGGACATCTGAAGAAATAATGTTCAGCATCTTCATAACTATTGCCACATTCGCAAAATGGATCGTCACGTAGAAAGTTGTTAAAAAGATCTGCATGAAGATTGCTACATTTGTTTCTTATTCGAGTGTGTTGAATTTGCATTAATCTCTCACCATGATAGTAGTAGTTTGGGACTGTTGGGGGTTTGTACATCTTTTTAAGCTGATATTTAAAAGCTGCTAGTGTGTCAGACATTTTTATTTCTGGGTTAAGATCATTCCATAATTTCGCTGAGGATGGTATCGTGGAATTAGAATACATTTCAGTTCTTCTTGCCAGTGTTTCAAGGTTATCATTATTTCTAAGATTATATGGGGTATTATTTCTAACAAGTTGAGGCATATCGTCAATTAAATAATGTGGCAAGTAACCTCCCTTATATTTATACATCAATATTAGTTTTTGCATTTTTCTTCGATCAGCTAAAGATACCCAACCTATTTCATTTAATAAATTGTTAATAGAGACGGAACGGGTAAGTCCAGTGACTAGTCTTGCCGCCTCATACTGAATTCTTTCTAACATGTCTTTCTCATATTTAGTGCAATTGTCCCAGACTATTGACCCATATTCTAGAATTGGACGAAGGTATGAAATATATATTTGGTTAATAGTGTTCCGCTTCAGTTTATATTTAAGTAGTCTCATAGAGCCCAATACTTTGCCTGCAGAATTAATTATAGAGTTAATATGTTCATGCCATTTTCCATTCTCACTAAGTGTTACTCCGAGATGTTTATGGTGTTCAACAAAGTTGAGTTGGCTGTTATTGAAAATAAGAGTTGGACGGTTATCATTGGTTCTTGAGAAGAACATAACTTGCGTTTTAGCAGAGTTAAAAGTTATGAGCCATTGCTCTGCCCAACGATGTATTTTATCAAGATCATGATTCAATGTACGTTCAATGTAATTAACATCAGTTGAAGTAACAGCTAGCGAGCTATCATCGGCGAAAAGGCGTGTTATACTTAATAACGGATCAGCTATATCGTTAATATATATAAGGAACAATAAAGGGCCTAACACGGACCCTTGAGGGACTCCAGCATTTATTGACATTTTTTGAGAGAATGATGATTTTACAAAAACCCTTTGAGATCTACCTTGAAGGTAACTTGAAAGCCAATTTAAAACATCACCATTGATACCGTATTTTCTTAATTTAAATAATAAACCTTTATGTCATACTCTATCAAATGCTTTACTAATATCACAGAATACAATACATGTTGACTTTTTATCGTCAAACGATTTACAAATTTGATTATACATATCTACGAGCTGGTATATTGTCGAATGTCCTGGTAAAAAGCCTGATTGGTTTTTGAATATGAGATTATTTTGTATAAGATAATTATGGATATGTTTGTGTATTACTCTTTCCATAACCTTGCCAACACAACTAATTAGGGAAATTGGTCTATAATTTGAGGGCAAATACTTTTCACCTTTTTTGAATAATGGCAATACATGAGCTAAGAAATTATATTGTACAACTTAAAGTGTAGATTATGTTTCTGTTACTACTCATTAATGAAACCATCCGATAATAGTGATATATAACCTTTAAATAACTTTATTTAGTGTGTGTGCGTGGGGGGGGTACCTTCTTCTTTGGAACATTCTGTATTAAACTATCAATGTAAACAAACAAGAACACTGTTATGGTGCTGTGAATTTCTAAACTTGAATGTCAAAGTGATATAAAGGCCATTATAGGTGCTGTGAAATTATAATTGTTATTGTGATGATTATTATGATGATAATTATTATCAATTTATTATTATTATTATTATTATTATTATTATTATTATTATTATTATTATTATTATTATAGTTTGACTATCGGTATTCGGTTCCATTCAAGTAACCGAATATCGATAATACAATGACAAGACCTTAATTGTATTTGTATTCTAGTGCAATAACTCGTTATCCTCAAAGTTTGTGCTATACCCCAATCGCGAGCACGTGCGCCAGGCCACCAAACAATTCAAGGAAACAAACTTTGGTATATCAGAGCAGTACTCCCGCGAGGTCATGGAGAAATGTAGGAAATCATACCAATCATGATCGAAGCCCCTAAACAACAAAATGACACCTACATCAAAGTCGACAAACTGTTTCTCGACAAGCAACTTTATAAATGAAGTAACTAGGAAAACAGTGAAAGTGTTATCAGATGTTTGTCATGGGACATTGAAGGATTACGCGTGGATAAATGAACATCACGCGAGTTTTTTTTTATTTCATTTCTGGTTATGATGTTATATGCTTAGATGAAACATGGACACATTCAAAATCAAATATTAAGTTTTCTTTTTTCTATTAAACCCATTCACTATTTAATAAGATTTCAAAACAGCAAAGCAGAACGGTCTAGTAGAGGTTTTATTATTATTTATATATATATTAGTATTAAAAAAGATGTTTCTGTAGTTCGAAATTATATTGATTGTACAGTTTGGGTAAAATTTGATAAAACATTTTTTTTAAATCTCAAATCACACTGGCGATACACTGGCTATAAGCAGTTATGGTACTCAAGAATAAACAACTCTAGTAAACTTGAAACATACTGTCTATTTAAACCCGAATTTGTACTTGAAAATTATCTAGACCGAATTAAATGTAAAAAATACCGAATAGCATTAACAAAATTTAGAACCAGTTCTCACAGACTACAAATAGAAACGGGGAGATATAACAAAATACCAAGAACACAGAGAATTTGTACAAACTGCAGTCAAAACCAAGTAGAATCGGAATACCATTTTATTTTAGTATGTCCAAAATTTCGGGATGTACGTAAACAATTATTTAAACCATACTATTGCCACTGGCCTAATATAAATATGTTTACAAAATAATTATGCGAAGAAACCATTAACACAACCATCAATATGGCAAAATATATATACCATGCAAATAACCTCAGAGTACATTATATACATACACATATATATATATATATATGAATTATATCATACAAATTATTGCAACTTACCAAACATTGCTGCAACTAATTCACTATATATCCACGTTTGGAATGTCATTCACAAATTTATAATACTTTTCATTCATAGAAAGTTGGTTGTAGTATCAAATAGCACGTGGGTGTCAAGTCATTGAGTACAAACAAAAACACGAGTTAGCCCAAGATATTCACGACTGGATAAATACTCCTCCATCTAACTTCTGTTAAACAAACACTTGTTGATTCAAATAGAAAAGTAGTTCAGAAAAAGGATAACATAGAGCTTGATCGTAGTTTTGACAACGATTACGTAATTCAGATAGATTATCAAACGCCTCCTCGACTTCGTGATTTCACACCCAATCGTTTTGGAGATTGCATGCTTGACTTTTGTAAGCCTACCAATATACGAATTGTAAATGGTAGTCTGATCCATTTCCTCGCGATTTTCATGTACGTGACAAAGTTTAGTGGATTATTTACATACGTCATTAGATAATTTTCATTAAGGTACCTATTATAAATGGGATCCTAATATCCGGGCTTATTTTGTTGAAGACTTGTCAATGGATTTACTTTGTTTCGAGAGAGATCTAACTGCATAAATCAATAATGCGTGTACAATCGATATGTTAACCTCTATATTTACAGAGTATCATTTCAATGCAAAAAAGTCGAACCGTGCCAATCGTACTTTTTTAGTGAAGTTGATACAAATACTAATAAATTGGTATTGTGAAGATTGCAAACCAAAGATTATAGTAAAGCAAAGGAATGTTTAGCAAATTATAATTCAATGTTGAATACTGAAGGAAGGAAAAAGGATTTACAAGGGCATAACAGATTCCAATAACAATAGTCTATGATGCCATTTCATTCACAGCGTTGTAAACATATGAATGAAATGCCTAGAAAAACACCGAGGATATTTTGGAAGATTTTTAAATTATAAGCTAAAATTACGATTTAAATGTCTATTTCGAAGGGCTTAAGTCTGGTTTGCAGGGCGATATTGAGGATTAAAGCGCTGAAATTTATCTGATTTTGACAGAAATAGTATTAAGCCAAATAAAAAATAGGTCCGTTTCAGGTTACCCGACCGACCCTATTTTTCCCGCCGACCCTAACCTATTTTTCCCTGAAAAAATGTAATTTTGGTACGAAAAGCATGTGTTACGAAATGTATACGAAAAGTTGACAATATAAGAGTTGGATTTCTGATTGTTTTTACCGTAATTCACCTTAGAGTTTGGACAACTTAAAATAATTAATTTTTTTCGCTGTCCGAATTCATAGAAAATAACCATTTTTACATTTTATCTACATGTATGTTAAACCTGCCTTTTTTCTTCATGTCTGCATTTTACCACTGATTATAAATTTATCCGTAGTTATCATTGGTTATAACGCCTATAAGTGTAAATCCTTCATCAACTTAATTAAAATCCCATTCAACACCATTTTATACATGCATTGAAATGAATAAACACCTTCTTTCGGCTTCAGATCAAACAGTCACATTATGTGACGTCACATAATTCACAGTTATACCCACGAAGATCTCATGGAGATCATGGATATTGTTATGCAGGATTAATGTGTCTGGGTTGTTTCTTCGATTGTAACTCAAGTATTGCATTTCTAACTTTAATTCATCACATTAAATAGTTACCTGTATCATTGAATGTGTTGACTTTTATTGTTCTATTGATGTTTCAATGAGTATTACTGTACGTACGATTATTGCTTCATAAAGTCTATATTAAAAGTGTGGTACAAGTTTCAAAGTTTATTGGCGGATCATTTAACAAACATGTCATGTCTGTGTTTTCTTAATCTCTTGATTACCCTTGTTGTTTTGTTTAATCCTCCATTAAATGTATCACACGTCCTTTTCAACAGGCAATAAATCGTTTAGGATGGGTAGTAACTTATTAACTTGTCACAGTGATGTATACGGTTAGGTAATCTAGCCAGGCAAATACATTGAAAGGATAAAGATCAATAATCTTTGTCTGTGAGACTTAGTAATTGTATAAGTTATTATCGATGTCCTTTGGATGTCAGAAAATTAGGTACGCAAAATAAATTTATTTTGGAAAATAAAAATGGGTGTCCAAATTTTTAGAGCGTCCGAACTCTAAGGTGAACTACGTGTAGTTTGTTCTTGTGTGGCAAGTATATTTCATTTATGAACTATATTTCCTTGTCAGATACAAATGTATCAGATACTGACTTTCGGATTGATATGTCAGACTTAAGTGTACAATTTTGGCAATAAAACCGGCATGTTACTAGTTCTTCAAACCTGAACCCTCAGGTGCTCTTGACAGCATTGAGGTTTCCTTGGCTGATGGCTTATATGGTAAATTTTGCTGTCCCACTTTCCATATAATTATGTAGCAGGAAGGTTAGCATACTACAGAGGGTGATTCAAAGCAAAAGGGTGCATAAAGTAAAGTAAAACCGTTCCTGGAAAGTCTTAAAAAATAGCAGAGTGGTGTACCATAACTTAGTTGAAATCCAAGCATCATTGTCAAAGTATTTAACCAAACAAATAAAGAATGTTTCCTTTGAAGCATGGAACATGTTTAAAAACTGCTGATAAACCTGAAAATTGATGACTTTTATTTTTGTGACAGTCTGAATCAACAGTTACTGAAATCAATATATATAAAAAAAGTAATATTAAATAAATCCGACCTACCTACCCTATTTTTTGGCAGCGTTACCTGAAACGCACCTATTTTTTTTTATCTGGCCTTAGTTATTGATAGACCTATAAGTGAAGCAGAAATATTGAAGGCGATTAGTAAACTTGGAAATAACCTGGCATGTTCCATTGATAACATTTTGTATGAGTATTTCAAAGCCAGTGTCCCGATTTTGATTAAGCCCTTACACTTATTTTTCAATACCATTCTTGATAGGGAAACATTTCCCAAGTTCTGGGCTAACGGCGCAATCATTCACGTATAAGAAAAAGGAGATTAGTCGGATCCCAATTATTATAGGGTTAATACGTTGATCAGTTGCTTTGCAAAATTATTTAGTTATTTTAAACGGTATGCTTAAAGAATGGACTACTCGGTATGATGTTCTCACTGATGCTTAATTTGGCTTTAAAATAAATGTGGTACCGTTGATACTATCTTTATTTTGAACTCGCTGAATCAAAGGCAATTAAACTATAAGCAGAAGTTATACAGTTGTTTTGTTGACTTTAAAAAACCCCATTTGACTGCATTGATAGGAGCAGGATGTGGTATACATTAATAAAATGAGGTATCGATGTTAACTTTTTGCTGTGTTACGTTCAATATACGAAAAAGTGAAGCTTTATGGTAAACATGTAGGTACATTGTGTTTTTTTTATAGTAATGTCAGATTATTTCAAGGGTTGATTACTTCTTCGATCTGCTTTTCCCTATTTTTGAATGGCATTGAATTACATATGCAGCAAGGAACCAACACCGGGCTCACCATTGATGAGCTTAGTATTTACCTATTGTTGTTTGCTGACGATGCCGCTCTGAGTAAAAAGAAAACCTCCAGGAATCACTAGATCACTTGGAAAGTTATTGTAATCGATGGAAATTCTCAGTAAATGTTGAGAAAACATACATTGTTTTCTTCAAAAAAAGGTGATAAACTTTCGCGAACTGATAAATGGATATATGAAGGTGTTGATGTTAAAATAATTAATCTTTCAATTACCTAGGTGTAATACTAACGTCTGATGGTTCTTTTGCTGAAGAAGCTAAAACTCTTTAGTTGTTTAAGCTTTTCAATCAATAAAGTGCTTACTTTCTATTTTCAAAGATTCAATTGTTCGAGTTAAAATCATGTTTAATATGTTTGATTCATATGTTGTGCCAATACCTAATCATGGATAGGAGATTAGGGAATTTGGAAAAATATTAGAGCTTGGAAAGAGTGCAAAAAATATTTTGTAAATGGATACTTAAAGAGAAAAGGTCTACAAGTACATTGTCTTTATACAGTAAGCTACGTCGGTTTCCGCTGTTTATCAAACAATATATTCGGATGATCAAATATTTTCTCAAACTGATAATTGTTTTTTTAATGACAACTTTTAATAAAGAATTAAGAGAGATATATGCAAAACCTGTTGTTAGAAATTGAGCTTCAAATGTTCGAAATGTTTAACAACATTCGGGACTTTATGATGTGTTGCTTTATCCAGAATCAGTAAATATGACTTTCTTTGTTCCTTTGGTTACGAAATATTTATATTTCAGACTGGAGAGTGGGTATGGAAAGTTGCTGCTCATTATATGTTAAAAGAACCTTTTTACATGCTTTTTGTTTTGTTTTTCTGTTGTTGTTTTTACAAATTGTTTATTTGTGATATATATGTATGTATTAGGCTCCTTTTTTTCTGCAATATTGCTTCTATGTTCATGTCTCATTCTTTTTCTTTTCGCAATTAACATAGTTTCTGTGTTAAATTATCTATTTAACATTGTCACTTTCAAATCAACCATCATACACGTTGATATATGGTAACTGTGTTGACGTTTATTTGTTTTGTTTTACTTTTCTGAGCAATTTCTTAAAAAACTGTATATAATACAAAAATCATTTAAAACGCATTGATATGTACTTATGTATATATTGATTGATTGTATGTGTGTATTCTATATTTGTATTTTAGATTTGTGTAATATGACGATGATCTGTTTATGCTGAAGGTACATGAACACGTTCTTCCGATAAAAATGAATTTCAGCTCTCGCAGTAAACTTATGACGGAAAAACTTCTAAAACAGAGATATTATAAATTAAGGAAAACTTGCTCAAAATTTGTTAATGGTCACTATAATATTATATCAAAGTACACTAGTAGACTTAAATCGCTGATTGTTAATAGTATTGCTCATCCTGATTTATATGGTGATGTTTTAAAGAAAGTTCGTAAAATTATGTAGCAGGTAGTTGGGCAGATAGACATAATGAATTGCTTGGAGTTATTTAAACCGTGGAAGATGAATTTCTGAAACAAAATATAGGGTTGAATATAGCATCCTTACATAACTAAGCTTTCAGTCCTTTGATTTTATGAAAATTTAACAGATTCACGTTATCTTTAAACCGTCTTTGGCTGGCTCTGAATGTTTTGTCATGTGGCGTCATTTTCTTCAAATATTTTACATGGGTAATCATTTGGAAGAAAAGATTAGCTTATATATGTCGCTTTTATTTTAATAACGTTTTCTTTATTTGTTCCCAGTTTTAGTACAATGATGCTTTTTATTATGAAACTCTATGATCACATAGTATCAAACCTTTTATTTTTTAAGGAATTTATCCCTTAAATTTAAAACCACCATTTCATTTACTTTGTATGTTATTATTTGTTTCCGTTGTTGTGTGTATAGAATCATGTATTATGTGACATTTATATTTTACTTTGGTACCAACTAAACCTGCTGCTGTAGATATGTAATGCTCTCCATATATGGAGGAAATAAAAGATCTATCAATCTATCAAAGATAAAGTTGGGATCCGAAATTATCTGCAATCATTCAAATACTTTGGGTCTACCTATTAGTTTATTATTATTTGTTTTATTATTAAGTTTCCTCAAGTAAATGCATACTTTGATAAGATTGACCTTTTGGGTTTTTTCTTTATTCAGGATTGTAGGGATAAGTGTGAGGTTTGTGGACGTAAACTGGTTTAAACCTCTGTAAATTTACATTAATTGACAGTTCAAAGGCGGTACCTAACACCATGATAAACACCCCTAGTTGATTGGTTTTCAAATGGTACATATGTACGGAGTTGTTTGTGAAGTTTTGTGCTGTTATTCCATGTTTCTGGTTTGTGATTGTTTGTTTTTGTGTTCTATGTCTTTGGCGTTTATCCTGTGCCATTGAACGGGGTTTATGTTTCCTCAAGTTAATGCATACGTTGATAAGATTGACCATTTACGTTTTTACTTTATACGGGATTGTTGGGATAAGAGTGAGGTTGTGCACACACACTGGTTTAAACCCCCAGTAAATTTACATTTTACTGACCATTCCAAGGTGGTACCTATCCATCCTTGATAAATATACCTAGTTTTGTATTTGTTTATATGCACTGTGCTGTCAGCGCGAGGGTCGTGACGTAGGAGCGCAGGGTATACAGGTTGATGAGAATGCACCAATAAGCGATGAGACGGAAACACCCGGATATGACTTACTCTCCGATGCGTCAACCGACTAGGGATTCGGCCGAGATATACCAAATGACTACTCATACGGAACCTCGAATATAAACATTGTAACATGAAACATTGCTGGGCTAAACAAACACTGTGAAAAAAATTCATTGAATATTTTTAAGCTCATTTGACATTATTTGCATTTGTGAAACTTGGAGTAAAACTTGGGCGAATTTGATAATTTCATCAAGTCAAATTTTCACTTTGATTGTATTAGAACAATGACTGATAATGCTATACGAAATTGTGGGGGAATCAGCGTTTTTATAAGTAGTGCTCTGTATAAGTTGAATACTATTGAACGTATATCTACGCATTATAACGAGTGTGTTGTATTACATATAAACTTGTCTTTATTGTATGATTGTAAAGATGTTATTATGTACTTCACAAATATTCCCACTGAAGGATCCAAATATTATAATCAAATGAGTGAGAAAAATAGTATTTTGCAATTGGTTGACCATTTTGAAGCCATTAACCTTGAGTATCCGGTTATTTTATTGTTTTTTGTCGGGGGATTTTAATTTACGTACGAGAGACGTTTTAGAAATTATCCCAAACGATAATTTTGACTTTATATATGGTGACGTAGAATACGAGGAAAGTAATTTTGAAATTCCACGAAACAACAAGATATTATTCGAGGGAACAATTTTGGTAAAACATTTAGTGAAATTTTGCTGTATTTTTGATGTGAATCTATTCAATGGACGATTTCCAGGTCATATAAGGGGAGAATATACTTGCTTTTCAAACGACGAAGTTAGTACCGTTGACTTTATGATAGCCTCTTGTTATTATTTTCAATATTTCACGGATTTTTCAGCCTTGAATAAGGACGAATCTGATCATTTTTCTATCTCATGTAAATTGAAACTTAAGGCGAAAGATATGTCACAAAGTAGAGAATTTCTAGATGATATAAGTAGTAATAGTAGTAGTAGAAAACAGAAACTTACTGTTGGCGGAGTTCGTTTAAGGATAGTTTTGCTTACAGGGTCCGGCATTAACTACAATTGCACGAACATGAAATATTACAGTCTTTGAATGAGGGTGTTAACCAATATATAAACAAGTTAACAACGCTATATTAAGACGCTGGGGTATGTATGACATTTAGAGCAATATATGTGTCTGATCAACCTCCGTGGTGGGATGACGAGTGTTACACCATAAAACAACACAACAATTCTGCTTTACGCTCATTTCAAATAATATGTATGACTTAAGAACAAACAAAGATTAACGTAATACGTTTAAGACCTGTTGCTGTGTGAAACAGTACGACTATCAACGTAGAAACAAATTGAACATTTTAAACAGTCTTAATCCCAACTCTATTTGGAAACAACTGAAATTTGGTACGAAGAAACCAAAGACGATGCCCATGTGTGTAGTATCTCCCAAAATGAGTGGTTTGATTATTTCAAAAGCTTACTACATGACGATTATTTTGGTCCCAATACTTTCAAAAACAAAATTCAATTGATTATAGTGCTAGCCTACTTAACGATCCGTTTGCCTTAAATGAGATAGAACTTGCTACATCTAATCTTGTAAATTTTAAAAGCTGTGGATCAGATGGAATCCCTTCCGAGTTTTATAAATACACTTGTTCTGATATACGACATTTTGTTACACTTATTTAATAGCATTCTGTCGATTGGCATTTTTCCTTAGTCTTGGGGGCAAAGTATCAGATGTCCTGTGTACAAATCTGGACCCACTACTGTACCAGGGAACTACCGGGGGATATCTATAACTAATACAATGTACAAAATATTTTCAGTTGCCAATAAAAGGCTATTAAATTGGGCTGAAGACAACCATCAAATTGATGAATGTCAAAGCTGGGTTTCGTCGTAATTATTCGACAGTCGATAACATGTTCTGTTTACAAGCCATAGTGCCAATTTTTTAAATTGCAACAACAATTAAACGTATTAGATAGTTTTTGTTCAAATACCGGTATGGAGGTCAATCTTAACAATACTGAAATAATTGTTTTTCGAAATGGTGGCCCTTTACGAAATAATGCGAAATGGTTATTTCGTGGCGTAATTATAAAAACAACATATGTTTATAAATACATGTGTATATTGTTTAATCCACATTAATATGGAGCGTCATTTATCTTTAAACATATCTGACAAACATAAATTAGCTTTCAGCAAATTTAGATGTTCAAATCATAAATTGTTTATTGAAACTGGTAGGCATAGATTTATCCCAAGAGAGGAACGCGTTTGTCGATTTTGTCTAGATAATATTAACATTTCTGTTTTAGAATACCATGTTTTCTTTATATGCTGTAAATATAATAATATGCGAAGGTAATACTTTTTTAATTGGTATTTTAATGGTACTGATTTAGAAGATTTTTATAGGTTAATAAACACAAATCAATCTGAATATTAACAAAAAATAGTTTACTACGTATACCATCTCATTTTGAACATTAAAAATTAACTTAAAGATTAAGGGGAAGTAATCATGATTTTTATTTACACTTTGCTTATATCGATTAATTTACCCAGACACAACTCATGCCTTTCTTGTATGTTATGTTTTTTGGGTCAGTGGCCTTTAAAAGCTGCACTCTCACAGATTGAAGGTTTTGACAACTTTTTTATTTTCTGTCTTGGAACGAGCCAAATTTTGCGAAAATTCATGGAAACCAGTTATACAAGACTGCTGACAAATATTATATCGCGGGTTTTTATATTTAAGTTAAAATATTGATATTTTATGCCTTTTTCTTAAACCGTTAGAAACAATTTAAGCCATAAAACATTAATTTTTGAAGTATGAAAATCTACGATCTGATTTCTTCTCAGCAATTTTATATCATTGGTTTGCAGATATATACGCAAAACATTGCCCTTTCCAAGACAAAAATATAAAAAAAGTTGTAAAAATGGTAAATATGTGAGAGTGCAGCTTTAATTACTCAAGAAACCTGTTGACTTGACTTGAATTGACTTGCTGTTTGTGGAGTATTGTGCTGTTGTTCCATGTTTCTTGTTTGTGATTATTTTTTTGTTTTCTATGTCTTTGGCGTTTACCCTGTGCCATAAAACGGGGTTAATGATTAAACTTTTGGCTACTTAATTTGTTTCTGTAGTTTTCCACATAAGTATTGGATCAAACAATCGTCAATGACTGTACTATTACGAGGCGTATATTTCTTGAAACAATCCCGCAGTTTGTTAATCTACAGAGCCCCTAGTGGACATGTGCATTTTAGCGCAAACGTTGATAAAACCGTGAAATAATATCATTTTATAGCTTTTATATATATATATATTTTTATATTTGACGGTGCGTTAAATTGCTGAAAAATATAAGTTTTCTAAGATAATTGATAAGTTAGTGTGATCTCGACGCCATCGTCAACGTCAATATAAAACACGTCAAATTAGTGACGCCATGGGTGTGTTTGATGCAATTGATTAGTTGTGAAGTGAAATGTCATATTCTTCCAAAAATGATCGTATCTGCATTTTTTTGAACCATTTTATTTGTTTTAATCTAATTGTCAGGATCAGAATTCAGTAAAATATCAGAACATAGTTGTTGCTTGAGATATGAAACTATAACTTGCAGCTTGTATGAAACCTATTAAAACTGGGATACAATCATAAGCTATGATCGATTCTAAGTTAAATTAATTTTAATCTTGCTAAAAATTGTATCCAGCGCGGATGCCAACTTTGTGTTAACTTTGCCTGCCAGCCCCCCCCCCCCCCCCCCCCCATTGAATATACTTTTCTTTAATGATGTACTGAAAGTCCGCTCATGGATAAGCGCGCTGCCTGTGCTTTTGATATAATCTTTGATCCACAAACGTTGTATATGAGCCCTTGAATAGTTTTTTGTTCTTTATTTTATGAAGCTGGAATGTCACGAATGGCACGGCAGTAACACAATTCGACAGTTTGTCTAGGTTAGTTTGCAACTGCAGAATTGAAGCATGTGCGTAGACGTCTTCAGAGGCATCGGGAGCCCCAAAGTGTACACCTGTTATATCCTTAACCAAACAAGCCAGGCGGTAACTCTTGTTTTCCCGGGTATGCTGTTCTAAATAAAAACAGACGACTGTCTGCGAAGCCTTAATTTTCAGGAACAGTGATTCTTTCTTCTTTATACTTTGCCAGTCTTGCGTCAAACATGCCACGCTCGTCACATCTTTACAATGCTGGTTTAATACCCCGCCATGAAGCTCGAGGCCTTTTATATTGGAGGCAGCAGTGGGAATGTATCCACATTTGAGTTATTTAATTTTCAGTTCTGTTTCTGTTCTGTTCCTAACTATGATTATGGTATGTGTATGTTTAAAGATATTGAGTGTTGTTGCCTTCGCCCATATTGCTAACAATTACAGCTGAACACTTCCGAATGTATAAATGAGCTCAGAGGAGAAAATTTGCAGACATTAACCGAACGCAAATAACGAGATGAAAGAAGAAAACCAACACGCCGGTTGAATCGATAATCAATTATGACCAAATGCAACCAATAATCGATAATAATCGATCATCGGAACATCACTTATTATTATTACTGTTACTATTATTATTATTATTATTATTATTATTATTATTATTATTATTATTATTATTATTATTATTATTCGTTGAAGGGTCTTTTTCCAAATTGTTCTGATTATTTTTTTTATATATTTTAAACAGTTGCAATATAAAAAAAGGAATTAGTTTACCTTTTGTATGATAAAGTAGAAGTAAAGCAGAAACACATCTGATGTCCATCGTGATATCCGAACAGTAGCCTCCCACACTATTACAATACTACTATAACTAAATACATATATTTTTAATATTTTGTTTAAACCAATTAGGTACCCTTGTATAATGAATTTCTATCAAACTGTTCGCCTTAGACGAGCATTGGTAATTCTAATTCACACTGAAACTTTAGAAATAAGCAAGGAAACACTTAAAATACAAGTTCGGTAAAGCAGGGACTCTTGATGTATTTTGTAAATAATATAATCGCTTCTTAAGTTAGTTGAGTCTAGTGGTGCTTATGACAGCTCTAAAAGATAAGAACATTTGGGGCCATATTATCAACGCCGGTATCGTACGATCGCTTTTCGAGTAAATTTGTCTGAGAAGATGTATTATCTTTTTTGAAACTTAGAGCTTTATTAGTCAGTTTTGGGAGTTTTGCTAATAGAAAGTTCAATTAAATTGATAACACGGACATACTATTGAACTGAAAATCTTGAATATTAATATATGTTGTCGTACGCACGTTGGTCAAATGGCCCCATTATACGGTAGAGTCGTTGTTGTAAGTAACGCAGTAAAATACTTATTACGATAATGACAGCGCAATTAACCACTAACGTAATGTTTTAACATTTTATATGACAATTTGTTGGTAAAAGATCCAAAGCTAAATTGGTCGTGTATCATTTACCTGAATGAAAACAAGATATTGTGCTTAAAACTAAAAATGTGTATACCCATCTCCTATTCTAATTGCTTCAATATGTGATATAGGACGTCTAATCCCTTCGTGGTTTCTGCGAAAACAATCAATTGCATTATGTTTAAATATTTGTTCGAATAGTGTATAACTTCAGTTTCTAATTATTCGTTACTTACAAAAAATTAAAAGCACTTCAACAAATGTTCACAAGGAAATAACGCACACAAATAACTCTTCCTCAATTCTGGGTGTGTGGGTGTGCCTTAGAAAATGTGGTTATACCATCTAAATTAGTGGTATTCATAACCCCTTTTTATATTTGCATATGTTTAGAGGGATAATCGTCTTGTAAACATTAATTTTTAGTTCTTTTAACAACAGAAAACAGTTGTATACGATACAACATTTTCAATAATCTTAATAAGCTTGAATGTGTAAGAAATATACACTTGTTAGAAATAACGCATTAAGCGAAACGTTTCTTTAATATAACGAGTAACAAACATACCCTTATATATGACATTGTCTTAATGGCCCATTCCCAGTCTAATCGCGTTTCTTTTCGAGCCAATCATTATAGGCGATATCTTATAATTATGATGTAGAAATAAATTTGCAAACACAATTGACAAACTTTTTTTCTCTAAATCTCAGCTGTCTTGTATATTTGACAATTTAGTGTCATGGTTTTCAAAGCTAAATCTTGCTTTACATATATAAAGGCCTAATGCCAACTCTCTCAAGTTTAATGCTGGTATCATGTTTTCAAATCTGTTCACATTTCTTAATTATGTATCATTTATGAACGCAAAAGATTTTAACCGATAGGAAATTTGAACAAACATTAGCAAAGGCGTTCATATATTTCTATATTTTTTTACTAACGTTAGATACATTTATTGGATGAATTAGCTATTTCCTCTTTTTCATTTTGCTCAAGTTAAGATATTTGCAAAGAAGTTAGAGGTTTCGAGTAGCTCTTAACCCCATTCAAGACTATATAAGATAGTAACTCCATGGTGCATGGACGACTTAGCTGAACTATACGTCTTAAAGTGGCCAGAATTGAGCAGACGTTTAGGTTAGGACCCCAAAAAATGAATTGGATATGCCACATACACAGCAAAAGATGGATGGTCTACATACCATAGATAGTATGGACATTAAAGGAACATTAGCTGATTTTGTATGTGATCAAATGTAAAACATCCATTACACCAGGGTATACAGATGGTTTTGTGAACCATGTATACAATACCTGTAATTGTGGCGGAATTTAAAAACAGTGTAACGAAATTTCTTATCATTTGAGAGGTTATTGTTATTAATTTGGTTAAAAATGGCATTCTTTAGAACAAAACTATATATGAATCTGCTTATTGTTCTTTATTCGTAAATAATATACTGGCTAGAACAGAAAGGTGGGCTCTATTATTTCTGGAAAGGTGAGCTGCAACAGAGTGTATGAAGATAAGCTACTGGGCTTGTTTCTGTAGTTTTTTACATAGATATTGTACTAATGCTACTGTCGACTATCCTAGCTGGAGTGGTCCCTCAGACGTAAATTAGCTTTCCACAACAAGCAATAATCAGCCATGTCCACAATGTTCAATCCTGCACCGGCTAGAATCAAATGTTCGGACAATAAACGCCACTTAAAGACCTCTATAGTTTTAGTTTAAGACGAGGGAAACTCTGTCTGCTCTGCGGTTCCTGGAGGATCGAAATTGACGTCAGTTTACAATAGTTTAACGCACTTACATCAAAAGAAAAAAACAACATAACACCTTTCATATAAAGGAAGAACCATTTTGCGAGAGATGCTTTAAAGTTAGGTGTTGGATTGTAATGAGATGTCTAGTATTGTTGGTGAGTTGTTTCTGTTCGACTATAATGTGAAAAAGATGCTAGTGATAGTTACAAAACAATGCACTACTGTTGTCTTATCTTATGACAATTCCAAACAACAGGGCGTGTTTCTGCGACCAGGCGACCGACCAAAACCGATTTAAAACCACAACTATAAAAAACGATGGTTCGGTTGTCATTGTGTCTCCAAATGGAAACATCTTTCAAGCCATATGTCAAGGTGGCAACTGCTCAATGACCAGTCCTTGAAATAGCCTTGCGTCAAGTGGAAACCATACGAATGGATATTTTAACAACAAACCGGACACTTTCCGACATAGTTATTAAGCAGAGTACCCGTTCAAATCTGCAGGCGGTATCTTAAAAACAATTACCCTTCTTTTGATCGGTATGTAAGTAATTGATTATTCTTGGTACCGGTGGTGTGTCCTATTTCAAAAGTAGTCTCTAAAATGTCTATACCATAACATTTTGTATTGTGTATAAGACGATAACGATAAATACGTCATTAAAAGGAGTAGGCTTTTGATTCGACTTATAATAAGTGCTGACATTCCTATTTTTATAAGTGTAGTTACTGTTGCAATAATTGATGTGAGGTTCTATTATATTGAAACGTTTATCATTTGACACACATTGGCTGAAACTCCATATAATTAAGTGTTAAAATGTGAATAAAGTGTATTTTATTACTCAAGGCAATCCTACCACATCAACAAACTACATATTGCTTTAACTAGGGCAATACCCTAACATGCATGTGGGCGAGTAGTTTGACAACACTTCCTGCAAGCGTAACCTTTGTTTTTTTAAACTACACTTATAAAATAACAATATATACTTTAACAGTTCAAGAGTTTCCTCTTTCACAATGAGGAAAGTATCTAACAACTCAATAGCTTTAAGGAGCTAATGCACAATTGTAAATAAAGTACAAAGCCCTTGGAAAAGACACACAAGAATTTAACTCCGACGAAAGCAATGCTACTGCGTCTAATGTTATATGTTAATAAAGTACTGTTTAACACTGCAAGCATAGTTACTAACAACTAACTATTGCCCCAGATCGGATATCCGCATAATTATTTTTGTGAATGCTTATGTTCATGGCTTATATATGAAGCTACACCTCAAACCACGTCGTATAGTTGTAGTTGGGCCAAATGCTTATTTCATAAGCGACAAGACACCGTATGTCGTCATTAAATGAGAGGAAATGGATCAAATTGTTTGCACATCTGTTTGCAAGCCCGGATGCACACAATTGTGGAATTTCAAAAACGATACAGATAATACCACAGCGACATTTTTCAGAATATTTTCTCTTAGGACATATCGATATCGTTCTGGAAATTGTACTTGTTTTCTTTCTGTCGTGGAAGGCGTACCTAAAATAGAATAGTTCTACACTTAGCCTTATTGTTCAATGTACGTTAAGACATTAAGCATTTGTCTTTCAGATAACGCTTAAATATACTGTATAAAGTAATTATAATATGCTGTGTTTACGCATATTCCATGCCAAGTAATTTAGATTTGAAATACAATTTGAAGAAAATATATATTTAAAAAAATAACAAAAAAAATGAACAGGTTTTAAAAAAAAATAAAGGTAGTCGCATTTTTTCAGCGAAACACGATGCCGTTTTTTCCCACGAAAATTGATTTTGTTTATGTTTCAATGTTCATTTCAGGCTAACCAGATGTTCTGATTGAAGCAGTTAACACTACTTCGACATTCTCCGAATTTTCCCTTCGATGTTCTGCCAAAGGCGTTCCCAACAATTTCGTATACCCTGACTGGGCTCAGTGTTTGGCCTGGTTATGGTGTTATAGCCTTTTATGTCGCTAAATTCTGGGATTTGGTACTGCCCAGTGAGCAACGATTTCGTAGAATACGCCACAAATAATATAAAGAACAATGCCTTAGGAAACATTTCGATCAAGGCTAAATATCCAATGCTGACGTAGCGTCTCCCTATAACTATGTACATACAAAATATAAGACATTTTGATAATATGTATAACGCCCACGTCGTGCATTTACCGTTATCGTGTTACGTGCTTTTAAAAAAAGCCTTAATATTTCCAAAATGGAGAGCCCTGTTGGATAACTACTGTATCTGCAAAATTAAACTACATATCTACTCAAATTCTGGTCCCGTTTGGGTACATGTATATCCACTAGAACATGACATTAGAACTAAGGCTGCGTATAAATTTATAGATCTATATCAAACTGAAAAAATTATATCTGCCTTTAAACATTACATTTTGACGTTAGGTACAATTGCAAATGTATCGTTTGAAGTCAATGAATGTGCGGGATCATCTCGTTACGTAATCATGATACAGAAACACCTAAATGAGACACTGTTGACAGTTCTCTGAAAACCGGTATGAAAATCTTTTTAAAGCATATGAATGACTGCTGCTCTTTTCTAAATAGTTTCCACTACTAAATGCTATCTAAATTAATAAACATGATTTTTATCTCTCATCTTGGGATATATCTTTTTGCGTATTATGCAATGGTGCTATATGCCTATAATAACATCCTTAAGTAATTAAAAGTATGAAATACATGAGTCTACATGCTTTAAATTATAGCAATTAAGTGATAAGAGGTCATTAGTTGTTCTCTGTAAACGATTTGGTATTAAGCTTTTGACCACCTGATACAACTGGAGTATCATCGACACATATCGCATATATTCGTGCATTCTAAAGAGACCAGATGTATTTAGTTGGGGGCTATTGACGGTAGCGTTGTTTGTTGTTAAGGCCGCACTTTGCCTTTAAGAAGTTGTACTTACGATTGTATTAAACGTTTTAGGTTTACAAAAATATTAAAAAACCCAATGCAAGATGATATTACTTATTATTTGAACGATACTTGGATTACCTTTACATTTACGAGAGACGTTTTAGAAATTATCCCAAACGATAATTTTGACTTTATATATGGTGACGTAGAATACGAGGAAAGTAATTTTGAAATTCCACGAAACAACAAGATATTATTCGAGGGAACAATTTTGGTAAAACATTTAGTGAAATTTTGCTGTATTTTTGATGTGAATCTATTCAATGGACGATTTCCAGGTCATATAAGGGGAGAATATACTTGCTTTTCAAACGACGAAGTTAGTACCGTTGACTTTATGATAGCCTCTTGTTATTATTTTCAATATTTCACGGATTTTTCAGCCTTGAATAAGGACGAATCTGATCATTTTTCTATCTCATGTAAATTGAAACTTAAGGCGAAAGATATGTCACAAAGTAGAGAATTTCTAGATGATATAAGTAGTAATAGTAGTAGTAGAAAACAGAAACTTACTGTTGGCGGAGTTCGTTTAAGGATAGTTTTGCTTACAGGGTCCGGCATTAACTACAATTGCACGAACATGAAATATTACAGTCTTTGAATGAGGGTGTTAACCAATATATAAACAAGTTAACAACGCTATATTAAGACGCTGGGGTATGTATGACATTTAGAGCAATATATGTGTCTGATCAACCTCCGTGGTGGGATGACGAGTGTTACACCATAAAACAACACAACAATTCTGCTTTACGCTCATTTCAAATAATATGTATGACTTAAGAACAAACAAAGATTAACGTAATACGTTTAAGACCTGTTGCTGTGTGAAACAGTACGACTATCAACGTAGAAACAAATTGAACATTTTAAACAGTCTTAATCCCAACTCTATTTGGAAACAACTGAAATTTGGTACGAAGAAACCAAAGACGATGCCCATGTGTGTAGTATCTCCCAAAATGAGTGGTTTGATTATTTCAAAAGCTTACTACATGACGATTATTTTGGTCCCAATACTTTCAAAAACAAAATTCAATTGATTATAGTGCTAGCCTACTTAACGATCCGTTTGCCTTAAATGAGATAGAACTTGCTACATCTAATCTTGTAAATTTTAAAAGCTGTGGATCAGATGGAATCCCTTCCGAGTTTTATAAATACACTTGTTCTGATATACGACATTTTGTTACACTTATTTAATAGCATTCTGTCGATTGGCATTTTTCCTTAGTCTTGGGGGCAAAGTATCAGATGTCCTGTGTACAAATCTGGACCCACTACTGTACCAGGGAACTACCGGGGGATATCTATAACTAATACAATGTACAAAATATTTTCAGTTGCCAATAAAAGGCTATTAAATTGGGCTGAAGACAACCATCAAATTGATGAATGTCAAAGCTGGGTTTCGTCGTAATTATTCGACAGTCGATAACATGTTCTGTTTACAAGCCATAGTGCCAATTTTTTAAATTGCAACAACAATTAAACGTATTAGATAGTTTTTGTTCAAATACCGGTATGGAGGTCAATCTTAACAATACTGAAATAATTGTTTTTCGAAATGGTGGCCCTTTACGAAATAATGCGAAATGGTTATTTCGTGGCGTAATTATAAAAACAACATATGTTTATAAATACATGTGTATATTGTTTAATCCACATTAATATGGAGCGTCATTTATCTTTAAACATATCTGACAAACATAAATTAGCTTTCAGCAAATTTAGATGTTCAAATCATAAATTGTTTATTGAAACTGGTAGGCATAGATTTATCCCAAGAGAGGAACGCGTTTGTCGATTTTGTCTAGATAATATTAACATTTCTGTTTTAGAATACCATGTTTTCTTTATATGCTGTAAATATAATAATATGCGAAGGTAATACTTTTTTAATTGGTATTTTAATGGTACTGATTTAGAAGATTTTTATAGGTTAATAAACACAAATCAATCTGAATATTAACAAAAAATAGTTTACTACGTATACCATCTCATTTTGAACATTAAAAATTAACTTAAAGATTAAGGGGAAGTAATCATGATTTTTATTTACACTTTGCTTATATCGATTAATTTACCCAGACACAACTCATGCCTTTCTTGTATGTTATGTTTTTTGGGTCAGTGGCCTTTAAAAGCTGCACTCTCACAGATTGAAGGTTTTGACAACTTTTTTATTTTCTGTCTTGGAACGAGCCAAATTTTGCGAAAATTCATGGAAACCAGTTATACAAGACTGCTGACAAATATTATATCGCGGGTTTTTATATTTAAGTTAAAATATTGATATTTTATGCCTTTTTCTTAAACCGTTAGAAACAATTTAAGCCATAAAACATTAATTTTTGAAGTATGAAAATCTACGATCTGATTTCTTCTCAGCAATTTTATATCATTGGTTTGCAGATATATACGCAAAACATTGCCCTTTCCAAGACAAAAATATAAAAAAAGTTGTAAAAATGGTAAATATGTGAGAGTGCAGCTTTAATTACTCAAGAAACCTGTTGACTTGACTTGAATTGACTTGCTGTTTGTGGAGTATTGTGCTGTTGTTCCATGTTTCTTGTTTGTGATTATTTTTTTGTTTTCTATGTCTTTGGCGTTTACCCTGTGCCATAAAACGGGGTTAATGATTAAACTTTTGGCTACTTAATTTGTTTCTGTAGTTTTCCACATAAGTATTGGATCAAACAATCGTCAATGACTGTACTATTACGAGGCGTATATTTCTTGAAACAATCCCGCAGTTTGTTAATCTACAGAGCCCCTAGTGGACATGTGCATTTTAGCGCAAACGTTGATAAAACCGTGAAATAATATCATTTTATAGCTTTTATATATATATATTTTTTTATATTTGACGGTGCGTTAAATTGCTGAAAAATATAAGTTTTCTAAGATAATTGATAAGTTAGTGTGATCTCGACGCCATCGTCAACGTCAATATAAAACACGTCAAATTAGTGACGCCATGGGTGTGTTTGATGCAATTGATTAGTTGTGAAGTGAAATGTCATATTCTTCCAAAAATGATCGTATCTGCATTTTTTTGAACCATTTTATTTGTTTTAATCTAATTGTCAGGATCAGAATTCAGTAAAATATCAGAACATAGTTGTTGCTTGAGATATGAAACTATAACTTGCAGCTTGTATGAAACCTATTAAAACTGGGATACAATCATAAGCTATGATCGATTCTAAGTTAAATTAATTTTAATCTTGCTAAAAATTGTATCCAGCGCGGATGCCAACTTTGTGTTAACTTTGCCTGCCAGCCCCCCCCCCCCCCCCCCCCCCCCATTGAATATACTTTTCTTTAATGATGTACTGAAAGTCCGCTCATGGATAAGCGCGCTGCCTGTGCTTTTGATATAATCTTTGATCCACAAACGTTGTATATGAGCCCTTGAATAGTTTTTTGTTCTTTATTTTATGAAGCTGGAATGTCACGAATGGCACGGCAGTAACACAATTCGACAGTTTGTCTAGGTTAGTTTGCAACTGCAGAATTGAAGCATGTGCGTAGACGTCTTCAGAGGCATCGGGAGCCCCAAAGTGTACACCTGTTATATCCTTAACCAAACAAGCCAGGCGGTAACTCTTGTTTTCCCGGGTATGCTGTTCTAAATAAAAACAGACGACTGTCTGCGAAGCCTTAATTTTCAGGAACAGTGATTCTTTCTTCTTTATACTTTGCCAGTCTTGCGTCAAACATGCCACGCTCGTCACATCTTTACAATGCTGGTTTAATACCCCGCCATGAAGCTCGAGGCCTTTTATATTGGAGGCAGCAGTGGGAATGTATCCACATTTGAGTTATTTAATTTTCAGTTCTGTTTCTGTTCTGTTCCTAACTATGATTATGGTATGTGTATGTTTAAAGATATTGAGTGTTGTTGCCTTCGCCCATATTGCTAACAATTACAGCTGAACACTTCCGAATGTATAAATGAGCTCAGAGGAGAAAATTTGCAGACATTAACCGAACGCAAATAACGAGATGAAAGAAGAAAACCAACACGCCGGTTGAATCGATAATCAATTATGACCAAATGCAACCAATAATCGATAATAATCGATCATCGGAACATCACTTATTATTATTACTGTTACTATTATTATTATTATTATTATTATTATTATTATTATTATTATTATTATTATTCGTTGAAGGGTCTTTTTCCAAATTGTTCTGATTATTTTTTTTATATATTTTAAACAGTTGCAATATAAAAAAAGGAATTAGTTTACCTTTTGTATGATAAAGTAGAAGTAAAGCAGAAACACATCTGATGTCCATCGTGATATCCGAACAGTAGCCTCCCACACTATTACAATACTACTATAACTAAATACATATATTTTTAATATTTTGTTTAAACCAATTAGGTACCCTTGTATAATGAATTTCTATCAAACTGTTCGCCTTAGACGAGCATTGGTAATTCTAATTCACACTGAAACTTTAGAAATAAGCAAGGAAACACTTAAAATACAAGTTCGGTAAAGCAGGGACTCTTGATGTATTTTGTAAATAATATAATCGCTTCTTAAGTTAGTTGAGTCTAGTGGTGCTTATGACAGCTCTAAAAGATAAGAACATTTGGGGCCATATTATCAACGCCGGTATCGTACGATCGCTTTTCGAGTAAATTTGTCTGAGAAGATGTATTATCTTTTTTGAAACTTAGAGCTTTATTAGTCAGTTTTGGGAGTTTTGCTAATAGAAAGTTCAATTAAATTGATAACACGGACATACTATTGAACTGAAAATCTTGAATATTAATATATGTTGTCGTACGCACGTTTGTCAAATGGCCCCATTATACGGTAGAGTCGTTGTTGTAAGTAACGCAGTAAAATACTTATTACGATAATGACAGCGCAATTAACCACTAACGTAATGTTTTAACATTTTATATGACAATTTGTTGGTAAAAGATCCAAAGCTAAATTGGTCGTGTATCATTTACCTGAATGAAAACAAGATATTGTGCTTAAAACTAAAAATGTGTATACCCATCTCCTATTCTAATTGCTTCAATATGTGATATAGGACGTCTAATCCCTTCGTGGTTTCTGCGAAAACAATCAATTGCATTATGTTTAAATATTTGTTCGAATAGTGTATAACTTCAGTTTCTAATTATTCGTTACTTACAAAAAATTAAAAGCACTTCAACAAATGTTCACAAGGAAATAACGCACACAAATAACTATTCCTCAATTCTGGGTGTGTGGGTGTGCCTTAGAAAATGTGGTTATACCATCTAAATTAGTGGTATTCATAACCCCTTTTTATATTTGCATATGTTTAGAGGGATAATCGTCTTGTCAACATTAATTTTTAGTTCTTTTAACAACAAAAAAAGTTGTATGCGATGCAACATTTTCAATAATCTTAATAAGCTTAAATGTGTAAGAAATATACACTTGTTAGAAATAACGCATTAAGCGAAACGTTTCTTTAATATAACGAGTAACAAACATACCCTTATATATGACATTGTCTTAATGGCCCATTCCCAGTCTAATCGCGTTTCTTTTCGAGCCAATCATTATAGGCGATATCTTATAATTATGATGTAGAAATAAATTTGCAAACACAATTGACAAACTTTTTTTCTCTAAATCTCAGCTGTCTTGTATATTTGACAATTTAGTGTCATGGTTTTCAAAGCTAAATCTTGCTTTACATATATAAAGGCCTAATGCCAACTCTCTCAAGTTTAATGCTGGTATCATGTTTTCAAATCTGTTCACATTTCTTAATTATGTATCATTTATGAACGCAAAAGATTTTAACCGATAGGAAATTTGAACAAACATTAGCAAAGGCGTTCATATATTTCTATATTTTTTTACTAACGTTAGATACATTTATTGGATGAATTAGCTATTTCCTCTTTTTCATTTTGCTCAAGTTAAGATATTTGCAAAGAAGTTAGAGGTTTCGAGTAGCTCTTAACCCCATTCAAGACTATATAAGATAGTAACTCCATGGTGCATGGACGACTTAGCTGAACTATACGTCTTAAAGTGGCCAGAATTGAGCAGACGTTTAGGTTAGGACCCCAAAAAATGAATTGGATATGCCACATACACAGCAAAAGATGGATGGTCTACATACCATAGATAGTATGGACATTAAAGGAACATTAGCTGATTTTGTATGTGATCAAATGTAAAACATCCATTACACCAGGGTATACAGATGGTTTTGTGAACCATGTATACAATACCTGTAATTGTGGCGGAATTTAAAAACAGTGTAACGAAATTTCTTATCATTTGAGAGGTTATTGTTATTAATTTGGTTAAAAATGGCATTCTTTAGAACAAAACTATATATGAATCTGCTTATTGTTCTTTATTCGTAAATAATATACTGGCTAGAACAGAAAGGTGGGCTCTATTATTTCTGGAAAGGTGAGCTGCAACAGAGTGTATGAAGATAAGCTACTGGGCTTGTTTCTGTAGTTTTTTACATAGATATTGTACTAATGCTACTGTCGACTATCCTAGCTGGAGTGGTCCCTCAGACGTAAATTAGCTTTCCACAACAAGCAATAATCAGCCATGTCCACAATGTTCAATCCTGCACCGGCTAGAATCAAATGTTCGGACAATAAACGCCACTTAAAGACCTCTATAGTTTTAGTTTAAGACGAGGGAAACTCTGTCTGCTCTGCGGTTCCTGGAGGATCGAAATTGACGTCAGTTTACAATAGTTTAACGCACTTACATCAAAAGAAAAAAACAACATAACACCTTTCATATAAAGGAAGAACCATTTTGCGAGAGATGCTTTAAAGTTAGGTGTTGGATTGTAATGAGATGTCTAGTATTGTTGGTGAGTTGTTTCTGTTCGACTATAATGTGAAAAAGATGCTAGTGATAGTTACAAAACAATGCACTACTGTTGTCTTATCTTATGACAATTCCAAACAACAGGGCGTGTTTCTGCGACCAGGCGACCGACCAAAACCGATTTAAAACCACAACTATAAAAAACGATGGTTCGGTTGTCATTGTGTCTCCAAATGGAAACATCTTTCAAGCCATATGTCAAGGTGGCAACTGCTCAATGACCAGTCCTTGAAATAGCCTTGCGTCAAGTGGAAACCATACGAATGGATATTTTAACAACAAACCGGACACTTTCCGACATAGTTATTAAGCAGAGTACCCGTTCAAATCTGCAGGCGGTATCTTAAAAACAATTACCCTTCTTTTGATCGGTATGTAAGTAATTGATTATTCTTGGTACCGGTGGTGTGTCCTATTTCAAAAGTAGTCTCTAAAATGTCTATACCATAACATTTTGTATTGTGTATAAGACGATAACGATAAATACGTCATTAAAAGGAGTAGGCTTTTGATTCGACTTATAATAAGTGCTGACATTCCTATTTTTATAAGTGTAGTTACTGTTGCAATAATTGATGTGAGGTTCTATTATATTGAAACGTTTATCATTTGACACACATTGGCTGAAACTCCATATAATTAAGTGTTAAAATGTGAATAAAGTGTATTTTATTACTCAAGGCAATCCTACCACATCAACAAACTACATATTGCTTTAACTAGGGCAATACCCTAACATGCATGTGGGCGAGTAGTTTGACAACACTTCCTGCAAGCGTAACCTTTGTTTTTTTAAACTACACTTATAAAATAACAATATATACTTTAACAGTTCAAGAGTTTCCTCTTTCACAATGAGGAAAGTATCTAACAACTCAATAGCTTTAAGGAGCTAATGCACAATTGTAAATAAAGTACAAAGCCCTTGGAAAAGACACACAAGAATTTAACTCCGACGAAAGCAATGCTACTGCGTCTAATGTTATATGTTAATAAACTACTGTTAAACCCTGTAAGCGTAGTAACTTACATCTAACTATTGACCCAGATCGGATATCCGCATAATAATTTTTTTGTAAGTGCTTATGTTCGTGGCTTATATCTAAAGCTACACTTCAAACCACGTCGTATAGTTGTAGTTGGGCCAAATGCTTATTTCATAAGCGACAAGACACCGTATGTCGTCATTAAATGAGAGGAAATGGATCAAATTGTTTGCACATCTGTTTGCAAGCCCGGATGCACACAATTGTGGAATTTCAAAAACGATACAGATAATACCACAGCGACATTTTTCAGAATATTTTCTCTTAGGACATATCGATATCGTTCTGGAAATTGTACTTGTTTTCTTTCTGTCGTGGAAGGCGTACCTAAAATAGAATAGTTCTACACTTAGCCTTATTGTTCAATGTACGTTAAGACATTAAGCATTTGTCTTTCAGATAACGCTTAAATATACTGTATAAAGTAATTATAATATGCTGTGTTTACGCATATTCCATGCCAAGTAATTTAGATTTGAAATACAATTTGAAGAAAATATATATTTAAAAAAATAACAAAAAAAATGAACAGGTTTTAAAAAAAAAATAAAGGTAGTCGCATTTTTTCAGCGAAACACGATGCCGTTTTTCCCACGAAAATTGATTTTGTTTATGTTTCAATGTTCATTTCAGGCTAACCAGATGTTCTGATTGAAGCAGTTAACACTACTTCGACATTCTCCGAATTTTCCCTTCGATGTTCTGCCAAAGGCGTTCCCAACAATTTCGTATACCCTGACTGGGCTCAGTGTTTGGCCTGGTTATGGTGTTATAGCCTTTTATGTCGCTAAATTCTGGGATTTGGTACTGCCCAGTGAGCAACGATTTCGTAGAATACGCCACAAATAATATAAAGAACAATGCCTTAGGAAACATTTCGATCAAGGCTAAATATCCAATGCTGACGTAGCGTCTCCCTATAACTATGTACATACAAAATATAAGACATTTTGATAATATGTATAACGCCCACGTCGTGCATTTACCGTTATCGTGTTACGTGCTTTTAAAAAAAGCCTTAATATTTCCAAAATGGAGAGCCCTGTTGGATAACTACTGTATCTGCAAAATTAAACTACATATCTACTCAAATTCTGGTCCCGTTTGGGTACATGTATATCCACTAGAACATGACATTAGAACTAAGGCTGCGTATAAATTTATAGATCTATATCAAACTGAAAAAATTATATCTGCCTTTAAACATTACATTTTGACGTTAGGTACAATTGCAAATGTATCGTTTGAAGTCAATGAATGTGCGGGATCATCTCGTTACGTAATCATGATACAGAAACACCTAAATGAGACACTGTTGACAGTTCTCTGAAAACCGGTATGAAAATCTTTTTAAAGCATATGAATGACTGCTGCTCTTTTCTAAATAGTTTCCACTACTAAATGCTATCTAAATTAATAAACATGATTTTTATCTCTCATCTTGGGATATATCTTTTTGCGTATTATGCAATGGTGCTATATGCCTATAATAACATCCTTAAGTAATTAAAAGTATGAAATACATGAGTCTACATGCTTTAAATTATAGCAATTAAGTGATAAGAGGTCATTAGTTGTTCTCTGTAAACGATTTGGTATTAAGCTTTTGACCACCTGATACAACTGGAGTATCATCGACACATATCGCATATATTCGTGCATTCTAAAGAGACCAGATGTATTTAGTTGGGGGCTATTGACGGTAGCGTTGTTTGTTGTTAAGGCCGCACTTTGCCTTTAAGAAGTTGTACTTACGATTGTATTAAACGTTTTAGGTTTACAAAAATATTAAAAAACCCAATGCAAGATGATATTACTTATTATTTGAACGATACTTGGATTACCTTTACATTTAAAGGTATATGATTGTGTGCTTTTGTCACTTCCTGAATCTTTAATGTATATTTTGTTTCATTGTAGCAACTGATTTTCAACGCAAGGAAACAGACAGGTGAGCAAGAATAACAATATAAAACTGTGTTATTTCGCAACTAGATAAGTACTGGAAATACATTTGATTCTGATATATTATTCGCGGTTCATGTAGGATTTATTTTGCAAAATGTTTTAAAATCATTTTTAAATCAGACATTTATTAGGATCACCATATCAATATGAAATGGATAACATTCAACAATACCTTGACATACAAGACAGTATCACTCACCTAGCTGCCAATTATGAAACTCTGGATACTAACAAGACGTCTCTCGGCAATGCGTACGAAGATTTGGTACACACAAAGGAGACTTAACATTTAAGACATTTATCTGAATCAGCAGTTTAATATGAACTGGATAACATTCAAGTGACTTAGCAGCCTATTATGAAACTAACAAGACGTAATGCATGTATTTTATGTTGCCTTTCATAATATTGAAAGTGTCGGACCTTTTGCATCTCTTATAATGATATATTCCTTTAATTGATAAATAATTTGGTCTGAGGCCATATACTCGTATGATACTTAACATTATATTCAACGATTCTTTCTCACTTTGTTTATATAATTACTCTTAATTTGAGTAGAGAATATGATTTTAATAGAAAATAATAAAAGAAAGAAAGAAGTCATTTTCTTTTCTAGTTTAATATGTTATGTATATCATAGTTTTTCCACTAAAGACATGTCATAAAAACAAGTGTGACGTCATGATTTAAAAGAGGCAATTTTTATCAGTTTTCATTGTTTTGTCTTACTTACTTATGCATTGTATGTCAAAATTTGTTCTATTTTCAAACGTAGATTTTAAAACTCGGATATGCAATGCATGGAAAGCACGAAATGGCATTGCTATGCGATATGTGGCTCATCAGCTGTACAGGTGAAACAGGGTGTTTCGTTATATTTGAGTGTTTTCCGCCAGACTTATAATACACTACCTGGTACAGGTTTAATTTGTTTCAATACATGTATTATTAACAAAATACATAGAAAGGTGCTTTATAGAAAATCTGCTTTATTTTGGAAGTGATTTAATTCTAAACTTACCCCATTTCATATTTAGGATGTGGATGAAATTCGGAGTGGTATAAGTATTATAAACTGAATTTAGATTTACATCTGTCAAAAGTGCAATTGAGACAGGCTTTACCCCACTCGGTAACGTGCTTAAACATGCTTTAAGATCTTAAACGATGAATAATTGCTTCCTTTTATGTTTGTGTTAAAATTCATTTGGTTTCCTCACTACTTGCGTGTCTTTTTCTTCTATCACCATTTCTCGTAAGATTCCTCTATGATATGATTCATCCACAACATTCGGTGGTTACAATAAACAGATTGTTTGTGATAAACAAATAGTATATTAGCGAACATAAGTTAGCTCCCCTGTATATGTCTCGCCCAAACATAAAAAAGTGCGATTTTAATTTGACGACATTGTTTCAAATATGTTGAAGTAATTCGCTTTGAAGCCATTTTGTTATGTCTTATGCGGGGTATGAACATTAGAGGGGAGGTATGCAAATTTACAGAGGGGTGGGGTGAATGGATTGCATGTGGCCTTTCAAGGCCAATCGGATAGTGTCATTTATGTACGAGGTGATTAGTATATAACATAGTGGTAATTCAGAATTAAACAAAAAAATCTGCGCAGCCAAATAATATGTGCGGGAGCAATTTTTATTTTGTTTTCATTTTTCGATTTTTAGGTGCGGCAAATCCGAAGAACAGATGATTAATTTGTTGTGGCCTATATCATGTTTGTATTTTTCAACTATATGGTTATTCTTAAAGTTTACATAAGGAAACAATTTGCTTCTAGAGAAAATATTCCCCTCCAGTCTTGTATATACTGTTTTTCAGTCGTTCAAACATATAGATATAAAACAAGTTTTGATTGCGAACACGTTCCCATATATAGCCCAACCATTAGTATATAAATAATTTTTTTATGTTTTAAAACCAAGATTCATACCTTTATTACCATAGAACAAAAGCAACTCCTAACATGATATTAGTTATCTTTCATTATTTTTACTTAAAATTATGATCCAATATTTAACACAACGCTTAGTAGATAAAATGTTTTAATTGCACGAATATTGCAAATTAAGCCTCGTTTTGCAATTAAATTGTGTACAAATACGCGGAGCGATATATCGTCTGGCCGACAGAAACATATCTATGTTATATTACATCTGTGTCACAAAAAAAATGTTATTGTTGTTTTTAACGTTGGAGTGTAATATAATAATTATTATTGAATGTATTAGATGATCGTACATTTGAGTCAAAGCAACACGCGTGATTCTGAATTGTATGACGAGAGCAAGCGTTGCAACCACTAAACGTGATTTGACCAATGACCTCTAGGCTTTGGTCTTTTACTCTACAAGCTGTTCGGCTACAAGCCAGGATTTGCAACAGAAGAACTCGAGGGATTAATGTTGTGAAGAGCAAAATCAAAATCCAAGAGGTAGGATATAATGAAAACATGCATACATCGTCTTGACAATTTTGGTAAATTAAATATTGAAATGAATGCATGCTCCAAATCAAAGACATTTTAGCCTAAAATTAAACCTGTTTGGCAACTATTTACAACAAAACAATGCTTACGTCTCCGTTTTTTCCACATGTGTACGTTAAAGAAGAGCCCACGTTGACTTTTTTTTTTTATAGAAAACATGCTGTTTACTGTATCCAGATGCTTGAAAATAATATCAAATGTTGCAATGCTTTATGTCATTAATGAATACACAAAGGAACACTTATGATCATTCTTCAAGCACATGCAATATGTGAACATTTCATGAAAATGAAATGCTTTTACCACACGCAATCTGTAAAAATGTTATGTGAAAGTGGCATAAATCGAACACACGCTATATGTGAAAATGTCATGTGAAAGTGGCAAGCATCAATCACACGCGATACATGAAAATGCGATGTGAAACTGGTATAAGTCAGACACACGCATTATGTGAGAATGTCAACTGAAAGTGGCAAAAATCAATCACACGCGATATATGAAAATGTCATGTGAAACTGGTATAAGTCAGACACACGCAATATGTAAGATTGTCAACTGAAAGTGGCAAACATCAATAACACGCGATATGTGAACATGTCATGTGAAACTGGTATAAGTCAGACACACGCAATATGTGAGAATGTCAACTGAAAGTGGCAAACATCAATCACACGCGATATGTGAAAATGGCATGTGAAACTGGTATAAGTCAGACACACCCAATATGTGAGAATGTCAACTGAAAGTGGCAAAAATCAATCACACGCGATATGTGAAAAAGGCATGTGGAATTGGCAAACATCAATCACACGCAATATGTAAATGTGTAATGTGAAATTGGCATGCATCTAACACAAGCAATATGTAAAAATGGCATGTGAAATTGCAATATGTAAAAAATGTCATGTGACAGTGGCATAAAGCAAACCAACGCAATAGATGAATTCGCAAAGTTTTAGCAACTTTTGTTAAAAATGTTATCCTATCCTTAAAATGCAAGTATGACCAGTCGTTTGTAGTAGTTAATGTATGTTGTAATAAGAAAACGTGAAGTGTTGGTGCTCTCGCTTAATTGATACCGGTTTATTTTTTTATCAGTGCTGATTATCTTTAATAGACTATTGATATAATTGTCGCAAAAATCAATATTTTTATGAAAGAAATAAGTTGAAACTATTGAATGAAAGTGTGTTAATAATCTTGATGGATTATGCATGTTGGTGCCATTTTCTGTGACAGTTCATCTAATCGAAAATACCTAACACAAATTAATAGTTTACATTTCTGTCCAAAAGATGCAACAACACACGTAAATAAGTAAACCATCGTCGACTGATTTTGAAGTCAACTGCGTGAAAATGAACTCTGCTTGGATATCAAATTAATATGCATGTCAATTTTCCTGTCCCCTAAATTGTGACCTCGTTGCAAACCGGATGTCCGCATACTCCGTAGGCGCCGATTGGGGTTGTTCCTTCCTCGCTTTACGTGCCGCTTCCAAGAGTTCAATGTCAAGGTCTGCGTAAATCAATGCGCCCGTGGTTTTCTCCTGTCATGGAATTAACAGAATTGTTGATGCAACAAAGACTTGTGTACAACATTCCTACAACATTTAATGTTTTTTTTAAACAATCGAAAATGATATGTGTTTCCCAATGTCCCTATTGAAAATAAATTAAAATGCGATGTAGTACAATTAAGAACATACATTTAATTCAAGTCGAAATATTCCGTCTTAGGGCTTGTTTCTGGAGTTTCTATTTGAATAGAAAACAATCTACCTTTGATTTTGTAACTGCTCCTTCTGTGTTTGACATAACAGTGCGAGGCTTCACTACATCAGTGCCATTTACTTCTTCGCTCAGGGTCGAACTATCTTCACGTGTAACTGGAATCGTGATGACTTTATAAAATAATCATTGTAGGGTCATACCAAAGCAGACAATTGTGTTCGCATTGACCCGGCCGATACACTAAAGAAACAGGACTCTATTTGTATCAATGTGTGTATACCACGTGATAAATTGCGTCATTAATGCTACGTCGGAAGGCAATATTTTGATTGAATTTTTTTTAAACAAAGATAACTTCACTATTTCTTCACCATTTTAAATGAAACAAGCGCAGTCTACGCCGCTTACAGAGCCCTACCTTTGGTCTTTTACCAGAGTTTAATTGAGAGTTAAGTTTCTTTAAACACTTCGACAAACCTTTTCACAAAAGGGCCGTCTGACGGAGCACTGTCAAATCATGATTTTGAAAACAGATGTGTCGAAGTAATTGATGAAACTAATCACCTTATCAAACTTCGGTAATTAAACGAAGGCGGGGCTCTTTAAGCGGTATAGACTGCCCTTTGTTTCAATTAAAATGGTGTTGTAGAAGGAAAGTTATTGTTGTCTTCATTTTTAGCAAATGTTGCCTTCCGACGTAGCATATATGACGTTATTTATCACGTGGTATACACACACTGTGTATGATATATTAAGTATGTTATTCTAGATATATGCCGTTCGTTTAAAACAGCGACATGCCATCCCTTAGTATAGATCCGCTGAAAATGTCTAATGGTATCCCATTATGTATCGGTAAAGCTATTTTGATGCGTATGTGGTTTGTGGTATTTGTACATGTGTATGTGTTGTGCGTACGTGTGTATTTGGTGTTCGAACGTTTGTATGTGGTGTTTGTCATTTGTGTCTATAATTAGTATCTTTAGGGCCCTTTCCTCTAAACTGGGTTTATATTTACATTTTGGATTACTTGGGATGTTCGTGTAGTTTTCATTGTATTATTATAAGGACCACAATAAATGAACCATCATAAGAATGATGTTGTTATTCAAAAATTAAGAACATTATTACCTAATCAAAAAGCAGTTCTTACGGATAAACTATGATGTTTTTAATAATATAGCATTATATTTGATTTCGGCTGAAGACCGGAGTTTCGGTTAAAAGTATAATATCTCACTCACCATATTGAGCAACGTCTCTGAAATATTGAAACTGACTTGAGTTGATTGCATAAATATGATCTCCGAAATCAAGTAATTCATACTCTGTACTTTGACGCATTTATATGTCATTCTTGTAAAATTTGCGTAAGGATCTTAATGGAATACCCCTTTGCAAATATTGTAAGATTAGAAATTTACATGTAACGTTTGAAATAAAATGGTCGATGTAAAGGGTAAAAATAAACTTACGGATCATTTCTTTGGGCAGGCTTTTCGGCACGCTTCTTTCCTACAGAATGCAAACGTACATGTGCTATTTTGAAGGACACGAACAATTTAATATTTGATTATTTTTATTATTTTAATCAAGATTGTACATCATTTAACAAATTAAGATAAATCTTACTTTTTCTCAGATATAAAGTGATGAGCACCACAGTCGCTGTGAGAAGCACAAGTCCTCCAAAACCAGCAGCAATCCAGTCTAGAAATGCATTTCCGCTTGCTTTATGTCCCGACTCAAGAATAGTAGTTTGTCCCGAGTCAATAATAGTAGTGTGTCCCGAGTCAACAATAGTAGTTTGTCCTTTTTCTGACTGATCTAGAAGGATATATTTCAAGTGGGCTATTATATGTTAACATGTCTAAAAGTCTTTTTTTTTGTTATTGAACTGCCATACATTTTCAACAACAAGATAAATTATCAAATAAGAGATTCCTTGAAGATCAGAAACAACATAAGTACGATATATTGGATCGTTGCAAACACAGCGCTACCAAACAAATTAAACTATATACTTAGTATAAGGATTACCCAATTATGGCATTTTCAGCCTTCCACCCTAGTACTGCCTAAGAAAATCGCGAAACGAAACGGCGGGTTTCTGCCTCATACAATCTAGTCATGCATGTGTTACCCGACAACAGGAGAGAGGTCACGACCTTTAATGCACGCAGATTTATTTACAAAATATCACTTTTTACCGGCATTCATCAATTTCTATAATTTGTCACGAAAGACACTCAACGTATAAAATCATAAGCATATATCAAGCATAAAATAAAGAACCTTGGATCGCTTAAAAGCATACTATATTAAGGTATTATAGTTATGTTTGAGGCTTTTTCTTTACTATGTTAGTGTTTGTATGTGAATAGAAAAACTAAATATTGCTTAAATGCTTGCGCCTCTATACGAATTTCGGCTAATCACAGAAGCATACTTCCTTGTCGGTTGTGTTTACATTAACCTGTAAACAAGTATGTGTGATATAAAGTCTTGAAATATTTCTCTATTTCCTTGTTTGTCTTTCATACGATTATTTTCAAAAATGGACGATAATTTGAAAGTATATACTTTTTACAGGTTAGAATGAAATATTGTGGATATGAAGCGTTGCATATAAGCAACAAAGTATACTAACTACATAATAAATAAAGGAAAATTGTTTGTTTCAGTGTAAGATCGGAATATATTTCACCGAGGAAGCTCCAAAAGAAATAGTGCACGAGTGACCCGGCCAAGAGTGAATTATTCAATCACGGTGCTAATTAGGTGAATATATTATATAATTTGTTAATTGTTTTATGTCAAGAAATGCGTACTCATTTAAAAAAAATAGTATGAACAATAACAGACGACGACCCTGTAGATATTGATTTAACAGATGCCTATGTCTTTTATATACATTTATACTTTATGTCATTATACGTTAATCTGTTGTGCTCCCAAAGTCGGCGAGGAAGATCAAAACGTTCATAATCTGAATACTTCATTTTCATTTAATTCAGTTTCAGAAGAGCCTTTACTAAACTTATTACATGATAAAATATTTGAAATGCAATGATATGTCGAATTTATTTTGTGTGCATATTGTAATTTACCAAGACGCGCTGGCGAGCTCTACGTATTTGCCCGCAAGTCCCTACTTTAATACACCATTGCGCCGGAAACATGCGATCAATCCATAATTGGTGTCGTACGTGTGTAAGATTGTTCCAGAGTTCATTGGCAGACGGAATTTGTAAATCAACATACTTTTTTATTAATAATTTATCTGATATCGTACAAGAGAACACCGTTGAACATACTATTTGTAAAACCGTGAACTTTAAACCAAACTACGCGCGATTAAACAAAACGTTTTGCTGGAATAGCATACGAATGCATGCTTAGTTTATCAATATTTAGTTTTTACATATAGTTTCTGTATAAAGTGCACCTTAGCAATAAACTCACTTCTAGTTAATCACAATACTGGTATTTCCTTAAAACACGAATGTTTCTTGGATATTCACAATATATTCTACATTTGTTTAGAAGGACATAAATTGTTGTGTGTTTTACTTTGCTACTATCATTTTGTTAATAAGAAAACCCCATCTTAGGTGAAGTGTTCTCATTCATCAGAGGTTTGATAATGGTACGCATAGAAACATCACTCTGGTGTACGTGATTGAGGTGCAGCCAGTATTAGTACAAATTATGTCCTTATTGCAGGTTGTGGACGTTATCTACTACAACTTACTCATTAATGTAAGTTTCCTCCAATCTGTGAAACAATTCCCATATTTCACAAAGATATAGGAATTGTTTAAGTCGTCAACCGTTGTATCTAAATGTATATAATACACCTCATCGTTTATATCAAATGGGAAGTTTCGATATATTATTGATGTTTTATCATATCTCACAGTAACATTATTGTTTTTTTTGAAGGTGTTCGGTCTGAACACGAATGTTACATTCCTCCCTTGTATTGCAGGTTCTTGGTACGTTAAATGTCCACAGGTGGCACCAACATCTGCAGAAAAAAACATGTTTTGATTGATATGCAATAACCCAGTGCATAGCTAACGGGATTATCTTTCGGAATATTGGTATCTGTCTACTTTCAAAACAATGTCAGCACGCACCAAACTATAAGGGTTAAATATTAATCGCATTCAAGTTGATTTACGTTGACGAACTGTTTAAGAAACTAGCCGGAAAATGTTTTATAATTATGTCGGACTCGGTAGGTGGAAAATGTTTGTCTTGAATGTATTATAATGAAACATATGTAGACTTTGCTCCGTCGGATTTCGTGAAATTGCTGGTTTTTCTGAGAAAATTTAAATTAAACCGCTTGACTAATCATTGCTTAATTAGAGCTTGATCATCATCAACATCATCATCATCATCATCATCATCATCATCATCATCATAATCGGCGTCGTCTGTGTCGTTGTCATCGCCGTTGCCGTCGTCATCATCATCATCATCATCATCATCATCATCATCATCATCATCATCATCATCACCACTACCATAATTTGAATGATTACCATTGATATAATATGTATATTAAGTATGAATAATTTTAATTCAAAATAGTTATGTATTAACCAGTTGAAAAATAGAATAGGATGAACTGTTTTACCTTTTATATTATAAAGTAGAATTAACACAACAACACATATATTGTCCATCGTGAAATCCAAGCGGTAGCCTTCCACATTAATGCAGTGTTACGTTGTTAAATGTGTTGACCTTTTTCTTTCAAAACAAATTAAGTACATGACTGACATTCAGATGTTGTTACATGAATTTCTATCAGGTTGTTGAGCTTAAGACGAGCTATGGATTTCCAATATACAGTGATCCGCTTGAAATAAACAAGGAACCACTTCAAAAAAGCAGCAGCTCATGTTGTATTCGACAAAAAACAGTTTCTTAAGTCAATGGGAGGCAAGTGGGGCATATATCAGTCCTTAAAAGATGAGCACATTGTTCCGTAAACTTCTTGTGGTTATTAAGATTTTTTTTATTTAAATTTATTTGTTGAAAATTCCCAAACAAAATTGCTTTCGTGCCATTAACCAGAAAACAACAACAATTGAATGATGCACTTAACGTAGAAGTGTTGTCCTTTTCTTTTCTATTCTTTTTTAATGGTTTGTTGTAACAGCGTAAACAATCAAGTGCGCTGTATTTAAATACGCGTTCAAGTAGTTCATCTCATGATGTTTAATTCCTCTGCTTCGTTACTGAAACAATTGAGTAAAACCTAAGGATATGTGCTCACAAGCAAGTACTCTTCCCCAAGTGTGTCTGTATAAAAATGTTGTTATACTGTTTCAACTGAGGATTTCGATTATGCCCCTTTTATTTCATGCATATTTTTCTATCTGTTGTATAGATCTATAATCAGTTTAATTTACTACAAAACAAAGGTATATGTGACTATTTTTTTCATTCAAATGTTCTCGAAAATAGCGAAAATGTGTAAATGAGTATTCAAAAACTAGTAAGAAATAAACGCATCGATAATTTGTTTTCTGTAAAGTATACTTTAATGTGTAAGTCTTTGTTAATATTAAGAATAAAAAACGGAAAGAGTTATGAATTAAGGGCAATGTTTCCAGAGTACCGAGCATCTGTCATTGTGTTTGTGGGACTCTCCACTACAATCCCAATTCTAGTAAAGCCAATCAGAGCAAACATTGATGTGAAAAGATCATGAAATTCAGGGTATCTGAAATGTTGTAGAAAGAAATTTGCAAACAAAATTCTCTCTGAGTGTATGTAAAGCGTTAACATTGTGGTGTTTTTTATGGGAAATTTTATTTGAGTTTATTCTTTAACTCTGTTAGTATGTGTATGTAAAGTAAGGGTGAAAGGTTGGAAATTATTTCAGAGAAAGAAGACTACGAGGCATGCAGTGCCGAGGCGGTATTGTTTTGCTGACATAATTGACAGTTTGAGGCGTTTCACTTCCTAAAAACATGTAGACAACGAGGCCCATATCATGAATTTCATGGCGCTATTGTCATCTTTTTGGACACTGTCACACCATTTGAAAGATACTAATCATATAAATCTCTTTAGCAAACCAAAATAGTTTTGCGTTCATTTACATGTACATATAAATTGTAATGACTTTTGGTTTTAATTTAAAATAATCGTTTTTAGAATACAACTCTCTATTTACAGAAATTGCAGACAGGCAATCATTAAGTACTAGGCTTAATCATCATGAATTTCAACTCCGTGGGTGTTCAAAGATCCAACCGCTGCCACTCATCCAATACACAATCCCTGCGTCAGATTTTGCGTTGATAATCTTTCACTTTCAGCCAATGAGGTTATATTCTAAGTCAGTTAGATGAACTGAATGAAAATCTTAAGATTAAGAATGGGCAGAGTGAGCGTAGCAAGATTTTAAATCATGTCATCTTACTATTACTTAAAACTCAACTTCTACAGATGTATAACAAGTGCAAACTGTGTTTTCATTGTGCATTATTCACTTTATACGGAAAATTATTTTGTTTTCTACTCTTTAAGGGACATTCAACTAATAAACATTTTCCTTTGCCCTAACGGCTGCGCAAACCTCAGTCACATCTTTAATGGGCATTGAGTTGTTACAACCAAAAAATCGGAATTTTATTAAAATCTACATTTTATACTTATTTTATTTATTTATTTATTAAACCTTAATAAAAGAAGGTTTTGAAAGTGTTTTCTTTAAATAAGTGCATATTTTGACACAATAAAATGCAAACAAGTTTGTCAACACACCTCTTTATTCTACCATACTACTATTTCTAGTGACTGTCCATTATTAAAACAATGACTGTCCATTATTTGAACAATGACTGTCCATTCTTAATATAAAGTACAGAACTCAGTCCAATAGCCTATATGGAGTCCAAAAAGATAAATGGATAACGTCAAAAACATGTTTTAATTGAAAATACAAACAATAATGATTGGTAATAAATTACTCTTGATTGCTTGAATGTCTGCGTCTATGTAGGAATGTGGGTTAATTATAATAGTTTACTACCTTGTCGGTTGTCTTAAAATAATTTAAAATTAAGTGTTTTTGAAATGGAGCTTTTAAATATTTTCTGTATTTGTGTTTATATGTTTGTATATTAAAAATGGCGGATTACTTGAATTTCATATGTTTAATACGATTTACAGGTAAGAATGAAATATGGATTGGAATTGTTTCGGCGCACATACACAACAATACATTAAAGCCTCATAAGCTGCTGTGTTGATTGAATGAAATTGCCGTGGCGATCCAGGACCGTCCGGTACCCCCCGAGATGATTTTTTCAAATAGGGGTAGTCTGGGAGGGTCAATATAGCCACCGTGTTGGCCCCAGGAAGATATTAATGGCACCCCGTTGATCCTGGGCGTAACTGATTCGAGATGACCCGGGATGTCATCCATGATGACATCGTGTTGGATCGAAATGATCCGGATGATTTCGAGACAATATGTGGTACTGCCGTGGTGTTACCAGTGTAATCCGTGATGGCTCCATGTTCTTTCCTTGTTGGCTCCGTGTTGGCTCGCTTTTAATCCATGTTCATCCGTATGGTGCCGTGTTGGATCCCGGCTGGTCCGATGTTTTGAGACCGTCGATGGACCGTCGACTCAATTCCACCAAGACCAGCCAGGTGTTCCGTGTTAATTTCGAGTGGTACGTGTTTGGTCCGGCTTTGGTGTGACTGTAGATTTATGGTTTAAAAACATGTACTTTTTTCTTTATCTGATGGCAATTCAAAATAACAGGGCATGTTTATCGCGACAAGGACAACCTATACTGATTTACAAATGAGGTTGTCTCCTAATTGAAGCATCTTCCAAGCTATATGTCTAGGCGGAAATTGCTGCATTGGCCAGTATTTGAATTGTAGCCTCGCTTCAACTGGAAACCTTACGAACGAACAAATTCATATCAAACTGGACAATTTCCGACATGCAATGTAATCAAGAAGGAGAGTACCAGTTCAAAACGCGACATAGGTCATAATCACTTATGTTTTAAAAATAATCTTCTCAGTTATCTTTTGATAATCCTACAACACCAATACTCTGCAAATCGCCAACCAAAGACGTTTACACTGAGGACATTTATGTATGTGAGTAATTCGACAACGCTTCATGCAAGTCATAACCTTTTAAAGTACACTTGGATACTAGATAACACGATATACTCAAACACTTGAAGATTTACTTTTTCACAATGAGGAAGTATTTAAGAAATCAAGTGTTTTCACGAGCTGATGCGCAATTGAAAATACGGTGCAAAGCCGTTGAGAATGTCGCACAAGGATTAACATCCGACGAAAGGGCAAATTACACCAATTCGGGAAGATGGGCTCCTTGTCACATGGCTTTTTTCTTATCATTCATACATGGCAGTGAATCAAAGAATGGTTATTACCTTGGCTACTTTTCATCTTTAAAGGCTTTGAAGCCGGCTGGTGATTTAAAAAAAGGCCGAACATGCTGGATCTACTTAATCTACTTTTTGTTCTCATTTGTACTGCACTGCTTGAACGCATAGATTGGCTATGATAGTTATACCGAATAGTGGTTACGTTCAACCATTTTTGGCCTATAACGAACTTGTCTCTCTCTAATGTTGTTTAATGATTGATACACAAGTGGGAAATACTATCCATATATGGTGTAATGAGTATTATCTCGCAAGCATTTTCTATAGAATACATATGACATGTATTGAACGGTGTCTGACCAAAAGCAATGCCGCAGAGATTAATGTTATATGTAAGCTGTTTGTGGAGTTTTGTGCTGTTCTTCTATGTTTCTTGTTTGTGATTTTGTGTTCTATGTCTTTGGCGTTTGCCCAGTGCCACTTAACCGAGTTTATGTTTAAACTTTTGCTACTGAGCTTGTTTCTCTAGCTTTTTGCATAAATATTGAAGGAATGGTAAACAATATGTCAAAATAACATGAGGTGCATTTTAACCGCTTTAGGGTTAAATTCGAGCATTGTTCTTATATCTCAGTTTCAAACTTCGCAAAAGTAAATGCTAGCACCAATAATTTGCAAGAATAGTAAAATGCAAAAGAGACGAAATACAACTTTCATTTCAAGCAAGTTTTTGATTATTTTAGCATAAAATTGCGCAATAGAAGGGCCTGATCCGAGCACATGAGAATAAATCAATAGCACCAAATCAATTAATGTCAAATGTCAAATCTTCGACCAACTACACATGATGTTCGGTATATAACACATACTTCCACACATGTTCAAAACATACACCAAATATCCAAATTGATGCGATATGTGTTTTATGTATGTACAGTTTATCACCGAAAATAATATCAGCAAAATATCGAATTACAAAATATTTAGTTATCTTCATTCCCAACAGGATTGTCACATCCTGGGGCCGTTTTTACGTACATTTTTATAGACTCAAACTCATACTCAGCCTCAGTCACAGTCTCAGGCTATGCTGAGACTATTTGGATTTTCGTATTCACTAACGATTTTAGACTCAGACTCAGTTGAGAATACTTTATGTCGATGATGCAAGCGTATTTTTCGTTGACTACGTCAGCAGGTGCTCGCACGCGCCGTTACATCATAGGCAGACGTAAATGGAGTCAACAGGTATTGTTACAATAAACTATTGATACCGATAGCGTGCATTTTGTTTGAATTATTTTACATGCTGATCATAGACATTTACGTAGATACATTAGCAATGGACTTGAAATTTGAGTTAATAACGTTGTTATTCTTTTAGGGTTTGTAAACAAAAGGCAAAAGTAAGACCCTTCTGTTTCATCCGTGATAGTTGGGAGCTCCATTTCGGCGAGGTAAAAGGGTGTGGGGTAGAAAAGATTTCCACCAAATGCACGGCCAAGTGGTAAGAAATTGCCTCTGTTGTCGGCCAGTACATTTAATAGTTGAAAAAGACTTTACCTTATTTGTACATGTGTTGTAATTGTTCATTCTTGTTGGGACAGCATGACATCAAGGAAAAACCATACTGTTTATATTTTGCATGCGGTATTAAACACAGTTTTCAACAATTGCATTACAATTAGTGTTAACGGGGCCGTGCAGAGCTGTATTACTGACTCATCATTGTTCCACTGAAACATACTGTACTAATTTAGAGAATACATATATATATATCAACATTGTAGTGATATGATACACTTGTTAGTGTATTTTGTAAATGAATGAAAATCGTTCAAAAAGGTTATTTAGTTAAACGTTTAAAAGTATTCTAATGAAATACTTTGAAACAGTTTACAATAGACTGTTCAACTAAGAGTTGCTCTGTTTAAAATAATGTTAAGTATAACACCTCATGTTGTTATATTGCAGTAAATTTATGAGTCTAGAACCTCCGAACAGCGTCGGAAGACTTTCCAGAATGTGAAGGGACGCTGTAAGTACCTAAGATAAAATACCTTTACCTTGCTACTAGTTCACAGAGGCAGAAACAATTTAAGAGATGTAAATAAGAATTTGCAGAAGTTACTGAACGTATGTATTAATATATATGCATCTCATTGTCTCAAGTCTCATTGTGTCAATACATCATTAACTTAAACAAAATATTTCAAACACAATTAAAACATTGTGAACTCCCGCTGAAGTAATCAGTTATCTTCTAGATGTTTGGTTGACTTAATACAGTAAGATGTGAAAATATGATATTAAGTATCAATTCCTTGCATCGACAAAGTCAGTGGTCTTAGGCATCTTCAGGAGGGGAGCAGATCATCTTGCCACACACGCAGTTGTCACGGGCATTGTCGGTGGATTTGATTCAGATGGTATTTATCCTTCATTCATATATGTTTTATAAAAGCTATACCAGTCTATTGTTTGACTGTTTGTACACTGTACAGCCATGTTGAATTGCTCGAAACAGTCAACAAATTTTTATTTTAAAGTGTTCATTTTTAGAACAAAAAATGCACTGATTGCAGTGAAAAAAATGGCTGATGCAGCAAAAAATTACTATTTGCAAAGATCTTCTGTTGAATTTCAATCAGGAAATCCTTTAATAGATTCCTTTGTTTTTAACAAATAGGTCTGCTCAACCAGTATATTAGATATTTAAAAGTAACAAGCACACTGTTCGGTACACTTTGAAAAATGTTAGGCTTGTCTTTGTATTTTTTTCATTTTAGTTTTGAAAGTGATGTACTGGATTAACCCGACTGTTTTTCAAAGACTTTTGTTTTTTGAGATTATATCGTACATCAATCTTCTTAAATTTTAAACTTTGTATAAAGTTGTATTATGATAGGCTGTGGTGCCTTGGTTGTTGCTTTAGTCAATCTGTACTTGTTGTCGTAAGTACTGCATTTATATTCGTGTTCTAAGTTATTCCCATACTGCATTTACATGTCGTGAATACAGGAAAAATTATCTACCATAGTTGCTTTAACCACAAAGCTACTAAACATTGTTTATTAAACTTTGTTGTTAAGTTTGATAATGACATTTCATATTAAGATTACAAATCATTCTTTATTCAAGTCTGATAAAATGTTTTTTGTAAAGTTTGCTCAACTAATTACTTTACAAGGACATGTTGCTATCAATGTATGTGGTTTGCTATATACATATATTAAATATACAAACTCTGTGGTGCCATTAAGTCATCGGAAAATAAAGCTATGAGTATTGCTTGTTACTTTTCAAATATCCCATTATTACACATTTAACATTTATTTAGAATTCACAAGGTGCATCTGGAGTTTGAGAAAGTCTCCTCTTTATGATTGACGTTGTTAATTGATAGTAATGATAAGTGCAACATTGTTATTCTCATAATGATCATTTTATTGATGCAAATGTGTATAAAAAAAAATGATAGCTTTCCCGGTGTTTTGTCTGCATGACTTCCTGACTTCATATTTCCTTCAGTAATAATATACTGACCTTATGTAGTTTTCTTTTCAATTCATATAAATCAAATTCAATCATATTATTATGTTATCTTCAGTACACCTCAGTATTGTTAAAAACAGCTCTCTCTGTTCCATTGGAAATGTTTTTGATACTTTGTCATTTTATGCATAGTCTAATTTTTACGGAAATTACAAATATGCGTCGGCTGAATTAATGGTGATTTTATCCATTATTTAAACAATCAATAATTGATGTTGTTCTTTTTGTCAAAAATGGCATGAGAAATTAATAAGCATTAAGGTACTGACTGATATGATGTTCTTGTCAAAACTTCACTTGACATTGAACAGTATTTAGTATCATTTTTAAAGTCTTAAAGTCTATACAGGAAGGTACGGCCATACAATTTGCATGAGCGTCATTTAACTTTGTTGTTTTTATCACCATTGAAAATGTCTTGACTATCAAAATCAAACACTAATATTAGGCTTTAGTGAAAACAGATCATGGTAAAATATTACAGAAACGTACAGTCAATATCCTTCCTAACTGAAACTGTATGTGCTGTTTCAATATGTATTGTAGTTTTATTCGTTAAAGTGTAGCTATATGTCACAAGAAGCTGTATGGTTGATTTGAATTACATACTTTGTTAAAACTGTGGTGTATATATGTTTGCTATTTCTCCACACTGTGTTGTATATCGAATAACAGCCTATCAGGCAGCTGCAAATATTTCTATAGGATAATGGTGTATTGAAAAGAACTTTCAACCTGATAGTTATTCAAGTATTTACCATTCAATAACATTGCTTTTCAGACATGTGCTCTCTGAATGAAAATCAGTAAGTAAATGATGCATATAGTTAACCAGGTATCATTAAAGCATGATAAACTTACAAACTGTACCATGTCCTGTTTGGTGAATAAACATACATTTGCTTTTGTATTGTATTGATGGAAGTTAATATACAATCATATACATATGTTAGCCATTAAGCAGTTAAGCCCTTAAGAATTTCAACTGTTACACAATGGGCCGAATGAGTATAGCTATGTTTTAAGTAAACAGCTTTGTTAACGTCATCATTGTTAACATTCAAAGAGTTTATGCTCTGGTCCCAATTTCTCAAACTTCTTTGAATTGAATTTGGATTAATGAAAAATGGTTGAATGTAATTAACATACAGCATATTCTTATCTAAAGTATAAAAGCTCTTAAAGAAGTTAATATTATGCAAATAATTGGAAATCAAAAATAGTGAGCTTAGCTTAATCCTTATATATTACCCTTAAGAAGTTTCGAGAAATTGGAGGCTCTTGATTAATAAACACACTTGTGATATGAAACATTCGTAATATGTTTTGAGTTAACTATTTCAGTGACATTATACGTAACCGCAATGCTACTCGTTTATAGTGGTAAGGTAATTAAAACATGTAACATATCGAATGATGTCTTGTTGTAATTATATGATAGCCAAATGAAAGCTTGAAACACCACAGGAAGTCAATTTGTAAGGTTGAACTTAACACTTAACAGTCATGTTCCACTATCTAGTACTCGATTTTTCCGTATAAAAACAATGCGTTCCTAACCCGAACCCCAAGGTCCTTTTGTGCTAAGGTTGCCTTGCTAATAGCTTAAACGGTGTACAACACATTCACCGTCCATCTTGATGCTATGTTACAAGCAGGTTAGCATGCATCAGAGGATGGTTAAAAGCTAATGGGTACAGACGCCAGGACCACACCACCTGAAAAAAAGATATTATGATTGCCATCTATGATGTTCCGTTGGAAAAGCACAGCGCATTTAACAATACATGTGTATGTACTGACATAATGAATATTGTACTACAAAAGGTTTTACCCATCGCTCAAAGTACATTCTGGTCACGTACTCCCTGGCGGCCCTCCCATCCATGTTATCCACAACATCAACTCCATGATAACGGAGTTATCAGTGGGCTCGATTGGGTCCACTGTAACGATATCCCGGCGATCGATCCCCAGATTGTGCAATGTGATTCAGTTTCTTATATGCATACAAGCCCTATATGGGGAACAATTCAACTTTCTCCGAAGTGCCTGAAAACAACAAAATGCATTGTTTTGGGGGAAAAACACACATTGCAAGAACAAATCACTTCAAATTACTATCTATTTTATAACCAATTCATTTTCATACGTCCGTATTTTCATTCTTTACCAGATGACGATTTTAAAAAGTGTTCATGTTAATCTACCTGAAATCGTTGCTTCACTATTCCAAAGGTTTGCTCAACAGTGACCCTGGGGCGACACAGTGCCCCATTGTAACGTGCCTGTGCCTCTCCCACAGCATTCATGTAGTGGGTTAGCATATACCTTGTGCAGGTATAACCACTGTCAGCAAGTAAAAACCCTTGTATATCACCTGTGTGAAATTTGTCATTTCATTACAACTATACAACAGACCAATTGAGAAAAAGCCAGCTTGTCTCGGTAGTTTTAACTGCTTTATTTATGAAGCCTATATTTATATCTGTATGAATGCATGCTATAACTAGGTAGGCAGCATATGGTTTCATTTAACAGTATTAATGTATCCATTGATTAAGTCATAAACATGTTCCAACCCTCTTCAAACCTCCTTCAGATTGCACATTGGCGCCTCCCTGGCCACATCACTACTGCTGATGTGATCCTGTATGAGGCATCACATACAGCCTGAAATATATAAAGATATTTCTGATTTCAACAATGTTAAATTCTATATTATTTAAATCGGTTTAACAAATGTTGTGTTTAGTATAACTAAATAAATGAGTAGAAACACGATTAATATGGTTATGATAAATGAATTCAACATCTTGGAAAATGGACAAAAATCAATTCAATTCAATTTACCTGAACGTTTATTGTAGGTACACCTTTTCTCCCAAAATAGTCCTCCGGATTACATATTGGCCCAGTTATTTGTCCTCGGTCAGCTGTATTTGCCTGAGCCAACCTCGGACAAATACTTAGGCCATTATGAAATCACCTAATTAATAACATTATACTATTACTTGTTTTACTAAATATAGTCATGTAAACAATAACATTAGCATTGAAATGGATCCAATAGGCACACATTTATAAATTTAGCCCCATTCACTGTCATGATAACAAACAATCACTTGTCAAGCCCAATTGTATTATTACTCTCTGCACACATGTATACATAATCCCCAGGTTAACATAAACATACATGCATTGATATTATAGAAAGAGTGAACAAGACTATAGGTTGGCTATTTTTAGTGTAACCGGGCTCTTCGGGCTTGAGGTTCGGATGTTTGCGAAGTGTGTATGTGTTTTCGTCCTAAGGAAAACAAAAATAATAACCCGTTACAATTTATTTCTCTCTGCAATCCCCCTTATCATATGCATCTCAAATGAATCAATGTGAGATATATATAACCTCTTTGGTCTATTGTGGAGAGAGATAATGTTTGTTTTTTTCTTTTTCATGGTATTTTTTTTCTTTTTCATAATAAAAGATTCTGGACCCTTTGTTGCCACATCTCTCAGATTGTATATTGATAAGGTCTTATAAATACATGCAAGTGAACATCGTCAAAATAATATAATTACAATGAATATGAAATAATTCATATGCTTTGAACAATAAATATATCTTTTGCATGTATCTTCTTATAATTTTATAAGAATACATAAGGGACATAATAACATGAACAAACACAAAACTAATACTCAAAGACATTCAAAGCTTTAGATATATGATGACAGAAATACTGAATGTAAGTTACTTTTTATATAGATTAAAAACATAATTAAACTTTGCTATTACATTAGGTTAACCTACATAACAGGGTAAAAGGTTTACATCCCACTAGGAATACTCTCCTTCATGGAGGTGACATAAACAATATTTTCTAGCTGAGTAATTCCTTTAAAGTTTAAGCTTCAAAAGTGAATATTTAGTTGGTATTACATACCAGCCATGGCACCGAACTGCTGCTTCACTTGGCGGACACGATCACCTGAGGGGAAGCATATATACCGTTCTGCAAGAGTAGAAATCACCTGTCCAACCTGGCGACAAACTCTGCTTACTGTGGGCTGGCTCAGGTTGACAGTGTCGCCGACAGTCAACTGGAAAGCTCCTGTTTCAAACAAAACCGAATCATCTACCCGTGTCCCGGGCAGCTACCTGGCATAAATCCACAATAAAATAGATCGTCTCCGGCCAGAAACGATAGCGGTCAAACATCTCCTCTTCCCTCAGGTCCTCCAGAGGGTTGCTCCTATCTCGAAAAACACGAGGACGTGGCACTTGCCTCTGATAAATACGATTTTTAATGATAACTCTATGTCCAGCCGACATCTTGAAAGGTTGCAAAGCTTCTGAATTATAGACTCAACGTTTGAGATTCAGACTCAGACTTTGGACTCAAACTTTGATCTCAGAAACATTAGTGAAAACCGTTTTACAGCCCAAAGTTTGAGTCATGAGTCCTAAGTCTACATTTGAGGCTAAGACATGTACGTGAATACGGCCCCATACCTAGAGAGGTTAAATTAATTCAGTTAAACACCCTCTCTTTTGCTCTACGTAGCTCAGTATTTCATTAAATCATCTCTCATTTCAATTGTACATGTATCAAAATCCTAACCCGATGATATACGTCTTGCAGTTCATTTTATCGCTATAGTAGTATTCGTATCAAACTGCTGTGATATCGAAGTAGTGTAATTAGTCTTATAATAGTCCGTAAAATTATGCAGACGTTACGTGTATTCATATAATTTTATATTCGCCAGCAGCAGTACTCCCGTCGTCGCAATCGGTAAAGGTGAACGATCTTTATATGTATTATCATTCTTAAATGCTTGCATTCTATACGTTACCACATTATGACAAACAAATACAATAATGTAAAGGCAAAACTTGACACCCTTGTGCACTTTAAGTGCACTACTAATGCACAAGGGATAAACCACTGTGGTGTTAAGTTTATATCTGTTATTAGATTAGACTATAATGTTGTTGTTTTCTGGTCCAGTCAGAATTGCCTTACTGTAATGGTATGATATCACTGATAATACTTTTTTCTCTCCAAGTTTATTGTTGATCTTGTGATCAAATATTTCCCATTTATTACTGACTTTATGAAGACCAAGGTTTTCTACCAGTCACTTACTGGCCATATTTGTCTATTTCTTATTTGAACGCGGATGAAAAACAAAACAAAACTCCATTTATGCTTAAAAATAAGTTTATTTGTAATCCAAAATTTAAAAACAGAAATGTTTACATAATGTTATTATTATTTTACTATTGTAACTAGAATGAGAAACATCAATTTTGATAATGTGAAGTATTTTTACCACCACATCGTTAAGCAACAAATCGTTTAGTTTAACAACAGGAATGATTTAAATAAAATGGTTGACAAATGGAAAACATTCTAAGTTGATAGTAGTACTTTACTTATTATTAAGTCGTTAAGCAAAAACACTATTTATGACACTAAGTGCAGTTTCATTTCACTTGTTTTCATATAATATGTCAGCATCGGAGCAAATACATTTTTTTTAATTCATATACACAGAACATTATATTGCATTTACATAGATATCACTACTACAGTAGTAGTAGAACAGTACTTAACATGGGAGTTGGCATTCAATTATCAGAAAATGTAATTTAAAACCCCCCACACACATCTGAACAATTTGAAGGCTTTATTGTAATACAGATACATCATAGTATCATAGCACTTGAAGGTGTTTAATAAACTTGAAATTGTCTCAGTATATTAACTAAATCACAGAAATGGGATGGGAATATCAGGAATGAACTCTGAATATTGAGATAAAATGACATCAATAATTGATGTCCTATTATTATTAGTAAAATTATTATTATTATTATTATTATTATTATTATTATTATTATTATTATTATTATTATTATTATTAGTTTCATTATTATTATTATTATTATTATTAGTAGTAGTAGTAGTAGTAGTAGTAGTAGTAGTAGTAGTAGTAGTAGTAGTAGTAGTAGTAGTAGTAGTAGTAGTAGTAGTAGTAGTAGTAGAAGTAGTAGTAGTAGTAGTAGTAGTAGTAGTAGTAGTAGTAGTAGTATTAGTAGTAGTAGTAGTAGTAGTAGTAGTAGTAGTAGTAGTATTGTGCAGGAAATTTTGATTTAGAAATAAAACCTGAAATGTATGAATTACTCTAGATGACATGTCATGCTCGGAAAGCCCAGAAAAGTCCAAAGATTTATTTCCACTGGAGTCCAGAATACATTTGAACGAATAAACAGATTGAAAAAGACAAACAATGCTTAATGACAATTACAAATGAGACAACATAAAATGTGTATGACATTACTAACCTAAAACACAAAAAAAAATAATCTAAAAAACAACAACTTCTTTATCTTGTTTGTAATAGTTTTAAATATTATTGATGTAAACCCTTTTCAAATGTTACATCAATTATAAAGGGGCATCAGACATCAAACTCTGACAGATTGTGGGTCGAATATCTTAAACACTTATCATATAAATATTTTAATTTATATTGAATTGAAATTGTCAAAATAGTTTTCAGCCATTAAACTCAACCAGAAAAAGTTTAATATCAATAAAAGGCGCAGTGTACTATTTGAAATCAACTGAATAGTTTTATTAAAAGTTTTTTGCTTTTTTTGCCTTTTATATGATAAAACAGTCAACAAGAAATTACATGCATCTGTTTATAACCTGCCTGGTCAGCTATGGATTACAATTACATTATGAATTGTCTCTTATCCCTAGTAAATAGTCATTGCGATGATTATTATAAATTGAATAAGCCATTCTGGTCAGCCTTTCGTCTTTATTTAGTCGTTCCCTAGTCTTACCCTGGTGCACTATTTAGTGCACTAGTGGTGCCCAAAATGTCCTGTTAGCCTTGGCAGTACTGTACATCACAAGTTTATTGAGAGTTTTCTTTCTAAAGACAAGTCCCCTTTGACCATGATCTTTATTCAAATATATTTAGGTTGGTATATCATTCGGAAGCTCTAAATACAACCAACGTAGGGAACACGGCGATTTGTAAGAGGCCTATTGTTGACAGCAAGTGAAATTGTGAGAAATAGTACCGGTGTAAACAATCAAAAGAAACAGTAACTGTGGGACAGTGTCAGAAACATTAACTTTGTACACATTGTAAAAAAACATTAACTGTATGAACATTGTAAGTTACATTAACTGTGTGAACATTGTAAGAAACATTAACTGTGTGAACATTGTAAGTAACATCAACTGTGTGAATAATGTTAAAAAAATGACATGTGTGAACCTTGTAAGAAACATTACCTGTGTGACATTGTTATGAACATTAACTGTTTGTAAATTGTAAGAAACATAAACTATGTGAACATTGTAAGAAACATTAACTATGTGAACATTGTAAGAAACATTAACTATGTGAACATTGTAAGAAACATTACCTGTGTGAACTTTGTAAGAAGCATAACGTGTGTGAACATTGTAAGTAACATTACCCGTGTGAACATTGTATCTTGAACATTGAACCCTGTACTCTGAACATTGTAACAAACATTTTCTATATGATCAATGTTTTTCCAATAAAATATTGATGCAAAGCAACCGTCGCCAACAAAGAAAGGCTTTGATCCCTAACATTAAGTGAAAAATTATATATTTTGAGAATGTAAGTGTCTTTTAAGTGTTTTCACTGTATTGTTTTGTATGGTAACAATCAATAGTAATTAAACAAATTTCCGTTAATCATTAATATCACACTTAAAGCATGATGTTTTAATAGAGTACTTGAATCACAACACTTGAGACGCATTGTATACATTTAAATGCTTACATTTCATTGTATTTTACACATATTGAAATTATTGTCAATAGGTTATTATTATGACCGAGAGGTGTTCGGAATGGATTTACCTTATGTGTATATCTTGTTTGCGCTAAGTTTTACAAGAGGTATTTGTTAACGTTTTATATACTAGTTGTGATGTTAAACTGATTAACTATTCATGAAATCACCAACCTCAACAAACATATCTGTTTGGCCGATAGCGTGCACAAATGCTAGGGACATTTCATTTAGCAAGCATGTCTGTCAAGTTCATGGACAAGATTTATACATGATTAGTATGTTAAGATAGAGACAATATAATGATACAGTAAAAAACACATTTAATTCCGCACTGGATGCACAAACACGTATCAAAATACATAGAGCATAACAGTTTTACAGCGGCTTTACAGCCAAGGAGCACTTTGACGTAAAAAATGCCAATATATAACGTCACGTCACATTTTTTCAAAACATTCTCCCATGCAAATTCACGCACGTGTTGTGACGATCCACCCATTACTTGTAAATGTCACGGTACCACGACTTGTCATATGAAGCAACTGTAGATCGTACGACCAGGGCGAGTTCCTGCATATCAGTGAATCGTTGTTCACGTAAATCCCCCTTAAGGCGTGGAAAAACAGCAACGTCCATGTGGGCGCAATCGGGACTATAGGGCGCGTGCTCCAAACGTTCAAAGCCAAGGAAATCAAAAGTCATCAGTGTATCGGTGGCTGTGTGAAGGTGCGTTGTTCTGGTGATATATGGTATCATCGATATTCGCCTGAGGCCGCTTCTTCCAGTAGGCGTTTGAGAAGTCCCTGCGTATTACCTGACAATAAACACATTATTGTGAACCCGTAGGAAACGTTTTCGTGCCGGTAATGATCCGTTCCTTGTTAAATGATTAATTGTGTAATGTTGTTTAAAATTCTTTTTATTTACTCTATTTATTTAGATATAAATTGGTTTAAAAAATAAAATCTTTAAATACCTGCTGATAATACGCGACAATGACAGTTTTCCCTTCCGGTACCTGGTGCTGTAGGATCATACCATCAGAATCCACGAAGAAATTACACATGGATTTCTTAGCAGACTTGCAGACTTTCGCCTTAATTGGTGGTGGTGAGGTGCTGTTTGGATTCGAGTTCATATGAATAAAGCCAGGTCTCCTTCACTGTCACTATACGTTTCAGGAAAGAATCACCCTGGCGTTGAAAATGGTCCAAAATGGCACTTGAAACGCTGATTCTTTTTTTCTTCCTACCCATTATTAAGTAGCCGGAACACCCATCGCGCACAAACTTTCCGCATACCTTGGTCCTGTTTTAAGGTCCGGTAAACTAAATTTGCACAAGTTCCAGTGATATTGATGCGACCCGCATCTGGACATCAGAAATGTAAAATAATGTCATATTATTTACCTTTCAAATGTTAAGGATTATGGCATCCTTTTCATGCTTTTGGTGCATTTGCACAACTTCGTACATTTGGCTACATTAAGTAAGCAGCCTTATGCATACCTCTGTGCAAATTTCTAAATTCCTTCATTTGTAATGACACAAGATATGAATCTGACGGGAATGCCGCGAATTTGTATTGCGTGTTCAAGTTTATGTCGTTTATTCCATGTACTTACGATTAACGGTACATTGATCCAGATGATAATGAAAACCACTTTAAAACCTGCATAATTGCTAAGTAACTATTCTTGACTTCCTGTATAACAATTGTACTCGCGTTATTCAGAGAACGAATTATTGTACATTGTTCGAAGGATGTTTCACAGCTTCCTTCTTGCTTGATTGAACGTTGCAATGATGCTTCATTTAATCGATTATTAACAGTTTATGGGATTATTAGTGTCCTGATTGAGAATTGTTTATATTTACATGTTAAATCTTTATTAGGAAGTTTGGAATTTGTAAACTATACGTTGTTTTTCATAGAAATCCAATATGGCTGCCGCTGTTTCTGCTACAGTGAGGTTGGCCGTTTTTTGGCCGTTTCTTGGCCGACGGCCAAGTGTCAGGTCGAGAGTTGGCCGTTTCTTGGACGAAAACGGGCCGCTCTGTTTTGACACCGGCCAGGAATCAAGTGTTTGATAATTTTACAAATATTTAAAATAAATAACATTTATTCTGCTGCTGTCATTTCGTTTTCTACGAAATTGGAACATTTTGGCATTTATTTAGATTTAGAAACTTCATGATTTGAGACTTTTTGAAATTGCCGACACTTTGGTTAATTTGAGACACGCTACCAAAACATTTGAAGAAGTTGTAAGCTTATTTCACCTAATAAAATAACTTGAAATGTTCGAGCCGCTTTCTTTCTGCAACCTGACGACATCCCCTTACAGCTGTGGCCCAACAGTATCACTTATATCCCGAGCGTTTTTTCTGCGATTAGTTTGTACAATATCTCGGACCCATTCTATGTCGCGTTCAGTCCTAGATGGCCGGTCCGTTCTTGGAGAATCATCCACGCTGATTTCAACGTCTCTGACACGCTTATGCCATTTAAACACAAGACTTCTGCAACATTTCATAGAACCACGCTCAATAAACTTTAGGGTTGCTATTGGTGACATTCACGTTGACAAGTTTAATAACGGAACGTTGTTCCGTCCTTAACGTCATATCCGTGATTATGGCTGAGCGCGCTCACTACCTTTGTGTGTTGATAATGTCGTTAAAAAATTCACATGTCGAGTAATGGCGTCAATATTTCTGATGAGTACGGATATGACGTCATAAAATATGCATTCAACATGTTGACATAATTTGGCGCCAAATTCTCGTTTAATTGCGTTAAAAGTGAGCGCTTTTGTTTCGTGTTATTTTTAGACATGAAAGTGCTCAATATCGAATAAACTAGGTTTCTTTAAAAAATAAATGTCTTTCAGCAACGTTTCTATCTTGATACATTGTTCGATGTATTACTTTCGATTTAAATGAATATTTAAAATGATATGCATTTAAATAACATTATATATATATACATACATATAATGATTATATATATACGAGTACACCAGTTGCATTCAAAACAGTAAATATTTTATGAACCATGCTACTTGACGATGAGACAAAGCAAGTTTAGTGAAACATTTCTTTCACACAAACTACTGATAATATCTTGAAAGCAATATTCAAATCGAAGAAACCATGGGCCAGAGTCAAAACCAGAGATACAAATTCACCCAAACAATAGAGAGTAAAGATGCTCCGGAAAACAGTACCCATTTCTAATTAACATTTCTAATCAACATTATTGTAATATTACCTAATTTCCTATCTCAAATAATTTTGCTTTCTATGCAAAACGTGTAAATATATCAATATAACACAATTTTTTTCAATATATTCAATAATGAAAATGAAAACAGGTGTATCCCGACTACTGTGCATGCTAAAAATGAATCAATTTTGTTCTCAAAAATCATGGTCTATACCGTTAATTCTTTCAATTGGATAACTCTACCCCTCATGACGAAACTCAATCACATATTGGTCATTTCCGGTCACCTCCGGTTAACCTGTAAACCATAGACATCAATATTTGAATGTTGAAAACTTTCACTGTTGACACATTCCAATATAATGATAAATTGCAATTAAAGTGTTATATAGCACCTGTTGCATACCGACGTTTTTAGTTGTCAAGACTACGTCTAGCCATACATCGATCCCGGGATCGAATCCTGCTGCCGATCTTAAATGTTTCATATTTTATCAATAAAATAAAGCAGCTTATTGATTTCTCTAATACCTCATACGTTTTTATTACCTCAATACCGCAGCATAACCGATTACTGCAATACCGCGGCTGCATCCATAGTGTCTGTTTTAAACAACCCTATGGTTTGAAAGTACTGAAATGAATAAACAAAATGTTTCTTTATGTTTGTTCCATAATCATTCCACGTTAGGATAAAAACTGAACTAATAAGCTAGTTGAAATATTGATACGTTAATTATACGTGTATTTTTGTTATGACGTCATGTGTTTGACGTCAAATTTGGTATACAAAATGGATGGTCTTAGTTACACATACGTAACTTATGTAATTCGATAGATATCATAACGAAAATTAAATAAAACCACAAAAGAAAATGTATGTATGAAGGCCCAAAATCGAGCGATTCGGATCATATTACGTTTGTTCTATTAGCTTAATATATTTAATGTATATAACATTTTTTTTTTTCAAGTTCATTATAATATCGGCATATTCTCTCAAATGTAAGACTGATCTTATTAAATACTTTCATCTGCATTGCCGATGCAATGCTTTAATGCCATTAAAGCTTCTGTTGTTGTAGGTAGTGAGGCTGCCTGTGGTAACCTGACATATCGCGAGCCTGCAATACAAGGGAGAAATGTGACGTTTGTATTCAAACCGGACAGTTACCGAAACGATACACTACCTATTTTGAAAAACGACAAATACAATATACACGGTCAAAGGATCTCAGTCAGTGCTGATCCCACCAGGAGTGTGTACCTTATTGTTTTCAACACCTTGGTAGGCGGTAGGAACTATGCGGGCACGTACTTTTTAGTGGCTCACAATAAATGCAGCTCAGATCGAGTACGCCTAGATTTAAAAGGTAATGTATGTTGACTCGATGGTTATTTTTACAAAGTCGTTACTAAAAAGACTCACTGATTCTTAATTTCTTAAGAATTTTGTTTTTATGGTAAATGTATATGTTTGCAAACAGCTAAGTAGAAAATGTTATATACTGTCTAAGTATAGGGAGTTATATCTTATTTGTTATTTAAGCTGCACTCGCGCAGATGGTTAGTTATGACACTTATTATAACAAAATATCTCTGAATCGGCTTATTTGCCATCAATGCCTTCAATTCAGTCATATTGATGCGACCCGCATCTGGACATAATAACTATAAAATAATGTCATTTTACTTACCTCTCAAATGTTTAGGATTATGGCATCCTTTTCATGCTTTTGGTGCATTTGCACAACTTCATACATTTGGCTACATTAAGTAAGCAGCCTTATGCATAACTCTGTGCATATTTACGTAGAGATTTCTAAAATTCTTTATTTGTAATGACACAAGATATGAATCTGACAGGAATGCCGCGAATTTGTATTGCATGATCAAGTTTATGTCGTTCATTCCATGTACTTACGATTAACGGTAAATTAATCCAGATGATAATGAAGACCACTTTTAGACCAGCATAATTGCTAAGTAACTATTCTTGACTTCGTGTATAACAATTGTACTCGCGTTATTCAGAGAACGAATTATTGTACATTTTTTGAAGGATGTTTCACAGCTTCCTTCTTGCTTGATTGAAAGTTGCTATGTTGCATCATTTAATCGATTAACAGTTTATGCGAATATTAGTGTCCTGAGTGAGAATTGTTTATATTTATATGTTAATTTTTTGTTTGGAAGTCGAGACTTTGTCCACTATACGTTGTTTTTCATATAAATCCAATATGACCCACGCTGTTTCTGCTACAGCGGGGTTGGCGTTTTTTTTAACGTTTATTGGCCGACGGCCAAGTGTCATGTCGAGAGTTGGCCGTTTGTTGGCCGAAAATGAGCCGCTCTGTTTTGACACCGGCCAGAAAACGACCCGGTCAATTTTCGGCCCGTTTTCGGCCGGTTTATAGCCAAATCCCTGGAAATTGCTGGGAGATGGCATTCTTGTTTAGGTTTTGCATTGAGACAGGCTGCATTTTTTTGTTTTCTTTGATTTTTTTATAAACTTTGATTTTTGGGGATAATGTTTGATAATTTTACAAAGATTTAATATGAATAACATTTATTCTGCGGCTGTCATTTTATTTTCTACGAAATTGGAACATTTTGGCATTTATTTAGATTTAGAAACTGGATGTTTTTAGACTTTTTGAAATTGCTGTAACTTTGGTTAATTGGAGACACGCTACCAATATATTTGAAGAAGTTGTAATTTTATTTCACCTTATAAAATAACTTGAAATGGTCGAGCCGCATTCTTTCTGCAACCTGACGACACCCCCTAACAGCTGTGGCGCAACAATATTAGTTAATCCACAGGCAGATCTCAATTGTTTGGTAAATTGTCGTAATTTCATTGTTTTTTAAGCGTGTGTAGCGTTTTTAGGATTTTCGAACGTAAATATGATAATTTTGATCTTCTGTCAACAGTCTTATTTCGCTGCTTTCAAGGCATTTACGCAAAAAAAATGGCTCATTAAAAGACATAAAAAATAAAAACTTATTGAAAACTATGTGTCTATGAGAGTGCAGCTTTAAAAAAAATGTTAGTAACTCATCAATTCGTTACAGAGTTATTCTTATATTCATTTTGATTTTCAGTTATTTCAGGTTGCGGATATTTGTATATTAGGACCAAGGTGGTTACCGTAGGAGGTTATGTCGAGTTAGGCTACTTTCCCGCTTTTAGCGTAATACACAATGATGATCTTTATGTTCGCCAATTGTATAACGCCACCTCCTCCTTGGATATGAATTTATCTTATGATGTTTTGTCTGAGAGAGGGGATCCCAACTGGGAGTTTGTACTTACAATACACAACGTTAACCGATGGATGTCTGGAAACTACAGCGTGAGATGCAAAGACGGCAAACCTGGTTGGGAAAAGTTTACACAACCCGTTGAACTAAACGTCATTGGTGAATCACTATTTAAATCTTATTAATAAACAAATATCCCGATATTTCATATTATAGAGATTGATTTCTCCCACCTCAGATAAGTAGATCCAATAATTTAACCATGCTAGATATTCTTATCTTGCCCACGGGTGAAGATAAAATGCCCGTATGGAACTCCTTTTACCACATTGTAATTACCTCCCTTGTTGAAGACTGTCGTCAGTAGCATCAAGGAAATCTTGTCTTATGGTAATATTTAGAACGCTAATAATTTATTTCTCGCTTCAAATGTCACCATAAAACAGTTTTCAGGCACCATTCAAGAAATAATGCTTCATTCTCCTTAGAACTATTTAAAAAGACCGATTTGACTGTTAACATTAACTGGATCACTGCGCGTATATCCATGACAACCACGTGCTATCGCATATCCATACGCAATTATTTTCACTAAGCAAAAAAGAGTTCCAGCAAAATATACATTTTTACTTAATTTTGTTTAACTGAGGTGGGAGAAAAAGCATCTACCATAGCCGCTCGTATAAGATAGGTTCATCCCGACCACCGGTAAACCTCGTTTCCGCAAAATACCCTACGCTCGGGTCGGAAGAACCTATCTTACACTCTCGGCCATGGAAGATACTTATAATTTCCTTATAAGAACGCGTACAATTGTTATCTCGTCATACAGAATTACGCTTTTTTAATATACAGAGTCTCAACTTTTTATTGAATAATGAACGAAAAAGCAAGCCAGCAGTATAGCTATCCGTTTCGGTTGCAAATTTTATGTTTATCTTACGTCTTAACTATAATTTTTTGTTTATCTACTTCAATAAGGTAAACCGTCGCTTCATTCCTATAACCATACTTCCGAATGTGAAGATTGCTTAGTCGGGATAGACGGTAAAGATCTGGGCAGTCATATTTACTGCCATACAACCGGCAGAACTGTTCCAACAATCTATGTCGGAGATAGTAAAGTAGCCGTACACATTGTTAGTTATAATACATACCGTCCAATTACGTATGTTGCGAGGAAAGACGACCACATGAAAAACGTTACATGCAGCGTCTTCAATGCAGCTATGGCAACGCCACTTTACACCAGTTCCAAACTTTATGTGGCTGGTAAAGTTATTTTTGCATGTTTCTACAGTTTAATATTGTCGTCGGTTAAGTTTTATTTAATTTTACAATATTTCAAATTGTACTAAATAAAGAGTAAAACAATCTAATAAATTCAGTCCAGTTTTATTCATGTTTATTATTTGATTTCAATTGTGCCTCGTTTATTTGTCTAAAAATATCCTTAAAAATCAATAAATAGTTCGTGCATTTTCCAGTTAAGCCAGACATTGCAGTTCTCAACGTACCTGCACTAAAGGAAGGGGACCCAGCTAACATTACATGCACTTCCAAGGGAGGGAGACCGTCGTCAAAATTAAGTCTTATGTTGAATAATATCAACATATCTTCAATAGCGAGCACTACAACCAATTATAACGAGAATTTAGGAACCTATACCACACAGATTGGTTTGAACTCAAGTGCTAAAAGAGAGTTGCATTCTATGAAAGTATCATGCTTCCAACTTACGGACTTTTTTGCGACCTACATGACCGAAACAAAAACTATAAATTGTAAATGTGAGTTTGTTTCCTAAATTTCAAAAGTAAAACAGTTTATCATAACGTTTACCATGTTTTCAGTTTAATATAATCATCACGTATTTTTCCGTATTACTCATAAAATTATGGAATTTTATAATAACACACCGCACGTTTGTAAACAATTTGATTGTAAGCATTATTTTTTCATTTGTAATATAACAGCAACCGATAGGTTTGTTTCTGATTTTCTTTTTATGATGATGATTTATTTGAATAAAGAAGTTCATCTTCGATTTAAATCATGAGAGGAAAACTTGAACCGAAAATGGTTTCATCAGCATATATCAAAATGGTGACGTTTTTGAATTTTTAACAGAAAATATAAATTGTGAAAATGTATAGTGCTCATTCTATAATTCTCACTGAATATCATCTCGGTATTCATTTTACTTATGAATGGAATTATAACGCTCTAATCAATATTGTTTTAAATCAATCCTTGAAAAACAAATTTGCAATGCTTGAAGCGCGTGAAATGACATATCTTTGTTAGAGTGAAACAGGTATATTAAAATATGAGATGGCATGTAATAAAAAAGAGATGACGATCGTCATCATATAATCATATTTACACCTCAACTTCCGTTCCTTAAATGAACTGCCTTTCGGCAGTTGCGATTATCATCCGATGAATGCAACATCTTCGGATATGTTAGGATCACAATTCCTCGCATAACAATATACGTGAAAATTGTTAATCTTGTAATTGTTTGTATTGTGTCAGTAGGTCCCGTAAAATATAAATCATTTTAGAAAGTGTTAATTCATGATATTTTAAATATATTGTTGCCATAAGTATTTCAATTTTACATTTAAAAGTGATTTTAAATCGTTGATATTTTCCCGCGTTATTGTGATGTCATTTGATAAAATGTTTTCGGTTACCACTTACGTTGACCAGCCCAATTGTGTTCATACCCAAATAATGACACCAATCCCGCAATTCATTCCTTAACACAATTGTAATCAGCCCGTTCATGATATTTGTAAGTGATATCGCCAAGGGTTCGCTTATTAACACATTTCCTAAACTCGTTGAATAAAAGTGTGTATTATATAACGACTTATGACAGATCCTATATTTTTAAATATGTTTAAATAACAAATGAAAATCTTACATTTAAAAACAAACTGTAGTCTTGTAGTATTATTGCTTGGACTATAAGGAATGCAACAGTTTAAGACAAACGAAGTGAAAATGAAGTCGAGTTTTCGATCGATATTATTTATTTTCATAATTACAGCAGAAATTATTACCGCGCGTTGAAATGATAACAAAAAGACCATTAATGCAAATGACGGTATGAGTTAGTTTGTTCACATTTGTATAGAAATGAATGACAAATGAAATTTAATATACATTTTTTTAAATATTATTTGATCGTTTTAAATTAAAAACCACATGGCGGCTCTCATCCATTGAATGTGAACAATTAGAGTTAAATAATAAAGCAAAAAATAAAATGCGATGTATATTGTGATACGCTAGACCCGCATTATGGTATATCACGCCTCCAACATGAATGACGCAACGTCATTGGTCCAGGACTGGTCACGCGGTGACCCAATATTTTTCTATATTGGGTCACCAAATGTATGTCGTACCAAAATGGCGTCTGTTTTCCGATTCCGATGAATATTCCAATGAATACATGAAACATTTAAACATGTAAACAGGTTGTCGACGTGATATATACGTTACGGGGTTAGTAGGTGACCCGATATGGGATATATGGGGCGTGGGAAACAATATTCGTGTTGGAGCTTCGTTCTCACCCGATATGGTTTCCTTTGCCCCGTATGATCCCATATCGGGTCACCTACTAACCCCTTAACTTATAAAATTGCGATTTAAATATTCTTTTATCGGTTTCAATGTAGACAATAGGTCGCAGAGTTATGGTTCTTTAACTAAAATATAACAGTAGAACTTGGATTTTATCAAACTCAGTATTTAGACACACATTAGCGATAAGCGGAATAGACATGCATTTGTAATTTGCAATACACAGGTATAAAACAATTTATAACATTTAAAGTAAAATATGACAAATTCAAAAACAATATTGATATTTTTCACAAAACATGTTTATAAAGTTAATAGACAAGGAAATACGGTGTGTTGAAATAAGGTTGTCAACAATCTACAATTATAGCAAACAGATTTATTGGTGATCTTAATTTTATTTCAAAGCATGAATCAATCTAATACCTATGACAATTGTGAAGCTTTATGTTGATTTTGTACCTCACGACTTCTAATATAAAATGCAGATAATATTCAATAAATGAACCTGCATTCTTCAGACCCTCCTTCAATGGTATTATTAGAGAAACCATCTTTACCTTCCAAACTGCAAGACATCTACCATCTCGTGTTTAGCTGCAAGATCAAAGACTTTAACGACAACTGTAGTTTAATTTGGACCTCAAGCAAATATTTACACATAGACGTTAATCATTTGGACAGTAAATCCATGCTGACAACTGTAAATGTATCGGTCACCAAGGAAGATTTTGGCAAGGTGCTTGTCTGCAGTGCTGTTTGTACCAGCTTTCAACGAAACATTTCGAGTTCATCTGCTCTATTGGTGCCTTGTAAGTTTCTTCAAAGACCTTTGACAAGTGCTTCAACACATCAGACATCAGTTTCCGAGTACCATTTTAAATAGCGTCTAAGTGACCGGGACATCAGTGTTAAGCAGACGCGTTCGTAAGCTGAAATGAACTGCCTTAAATGTACCTTTTTATACAAAAGTTCTACATCAAATACATTAAATGTCTAATACTTGTACAAAATAATTTAAACAAATCGAATGGTAAATCTATTATGTACATGTATCTATGCGTCGCTGCTCAATGATAGACTAGGGTTCTGGATTACAATACCTGTTCTAGAATGGTTGACCTTTCAGCAGTAAATATGTTTGAATTATACGTTGCATGTTCTATGCACGCCTATCATGCAATAGAAATGCTATTGCCAAGAACTAACCTGAATATGTTTTTGACATCGTTAATCGGTCGGCTGAAACCGCGTTATGAGTAGAAGAATGCATCTTAATATGATCAGTGTGTCATGCTCTGTTCAAAATTACTGCAGTCAAAGCATTGTTTGAAATTGGATATAAACGTTTAAAACACTTGTTCATAAGACTTTTATGATATTACGTTAAAGTACATAACTTTTAATTTCAGATGTGCCAGTGATGTCGCTTTCAGTGGAAAAGGTATTTTTACAAGAATATGAGTCAAAGACTGTAACCTGCAGTGTTGAAAGTTATCCTCTTCCAGACATTTTATGGTCAGATGAATTTTCAAAACCCCTTCGAAGGTGTCAAAAGAGCGCCACGTGTGCTCTAACTATTGAACATATTTCTATCGATGCGCAAATGATTTATATTTGCGAAGCATCCTCAGAATTCGGAAATACAAGTTCCTCTTTCGTCGCAATCAGTACAGGTAAATGATCTAGATATTTATAACCATCGTTTTAATGCTTTCTTCAAGAAACCGAGTTTGACGCATTTCTGTCGTTAATACAAACACTTGTGTATTCTGAGTTTATGATTGTTGAACTAGTGCATTTAGAAATAATATCGATTGAAAATACATCTTGCCTTTAGATTAAATTTTCGCAAACACATAATACATCCGAAGTTATATGTATATCAGTTGCATTTTATTAAGAGACCCTTCCTTGACAGCAATGGTAAATTACAAATTCAACATTTACCCCTTAAGGCGGTAGTCTTTAATCAACTAATTAAGAAACAGTACAGATCACTTAGGGCCTCCTGATATTGTAGTGACAGACGTCCGGCTTCGGTCCGTTCAATGGTTGTGGGAGGACTGGTCAGGCACTACAATGTCAGAAGGTTTGAACAGGTCTGTATTATTACAGCCTACAGCCAAAAACCTCCTTACTAAAAGTATCGCTAACCTAAATTAGGTATCGTCAGATCTACATTTTGACATGAAATGTTTTTAAAAAATTAATGCGCCGGGTTACAAAATGGGACGTAAAGCTGGGTTAAAACAGTGCGAATCAAAAGACCCCTTTATCTAAATAAGCTCATAAGATTATACTATATTTGGAAGCAAGCAGAAGAACCTTAAATAAATATATGTAAGGAACCGAGGGAAAGAGATAAGTATAGAAAATAACACAGAAAATAGTAATGATTTGACTAAAAGATCCTACCTTACTTTACTTTCTATAAATAGTCAAAACGTCCTCAGCCAATATCGCGAGATGCACTTGAAATCAATGTTCATATATCCTAGTACATATATATTCAAAAGTTACCTGTACTGTTATTAACTATCTAATTGAAGTTAACATTTCAATTTACAATTCATATTCTAACTTCTTATCTCTTTAAGTTTTGGGCAACTCAAAATATTGTTTTGATTCAATTTCTATCTCCTGAGAACAGAATTGTGAAAAAAGTGAGAACACTCTTGTCGCGCATTAAGTTCTACATGGAAATACATCATATTAAAAAAAAGCAAATTTTAATTGAGACGACACTCATGTTTAGACCGGGTCTTTAAATATATATTGTAATGTCTACCTCAGCAGTTACACATAATTAGTACTCAGCGTCCTTTAACTTGTAAGTGACAGCGGGCCTTTTAACACTATAATTTCCAACATATAGCGAAGCGGGCCTTATTTTAAAAAAAAACAGTTATCACTTTGCATGCTTAGAAAAGAAACAGAACACACAATGATATTATATAGATTAGGGCAATATTTTTCAAGGAAAAATAGTACTGATGGCCCGTACTTAAAACCCAGATTTGTCACACGATCCCACGCTGGGATAATCGGTTACTCAAATACTCAAACGTTATGTTAAGCTCTAGCTAATAGATGAAATGTTGTACATCTCAAAACTGTACATACACAATTAAAAGTTTTAAATATGTATTATATATGTGTTGTATATAAATAAGATTTGGGATAAAGTTATACATATTCTTAGTAACGTATTAAGTACTAACATCCCTATCAGTATGCCAGTAAATTATATTATAACATGTATCTCTGAATAGTAGTTACAAGCATAATAAAACTGTCCCTCTGATACGTCCCATTGTTTCGTCTTCATTTGCGAATTGTATGCGTCTTAGCTAGAATAAGAGAAAGCATGAACATATAATTACAATCTCATATCATTTAATTGAATTAAAATTATCGGACTAATTAATACTTCTCCTGGGATTACCAAATCGAAATGATCGTAAGATGCGATAGTTGATATACTCTTTAATTATAATTTCAGTAAACCAAGGGAAGGGATCCATTACTGAGCCGGTATCTGGTTTATTATTGCCGTGGGTTGCCGTCGCTGTTGGATTTATTATACTTATTGCAATAACTGCGGTGATTGTAGTTGTTCTCAGAAAAAGTAAGAGTTTTATATGAAGGAACATGTTTAGCAGTAGCGGGTTTAGACGGAGCGCATCCGGCTACCCACCACCATCCCCCCACAACAACCTGTATAATTGTCCAAGTGAAGGTTTTAATGTCGATATCGGAGAAAAGTATGAAAAATATAAACAAGAAAGCATCATTTAGACAAAAAGTAACCCAATTGTTAATGGGGGAAAGCCACAAACCCCCCTTATCAAAATCAATCATTGTATATAATACGGATTAGTTGAACTATTAAATCCAATTAATGCATAGTCGAATAAATTTAGTATACATACTTTTGTTTTACACTTTTTATTTTAGGATTTCGACAACGGGAAACATCGAATGAGCAAAATTATCTGTAAGTGTTAAGATTAGTAGAAAATGATTAAACATCACATATTACGTTAGTAAAATGATAAGTTTAGAAAAAAAGTTATTAGCTCTCATCTACCAAATTCTTTTTATCAGATTTTTATCATTATGAAAATAATATTTGATATATTCTGTGTATATTGCATTGTAGTTTTTGTTTGTTTCAGCAACGTTGTTTACTGCCGTAAGTTTTGAACAAAAATATGTGAATATAATCCATCAACCTATTCACGATAAACTTCCGTAGTCTGCGATTTCTTTAGGTGTCATCCTTTGCAATAACGAATTGTATCATCTTGTTTGACAGCCAAGAACTTTACGAAAGAAAAAAAAATATACGAGTTCATTCTGTTACATCCCGAGCAGAATGAAATTATAACACGAATCTAATTTAAATATATTTAAGGAACATAAAATTCCATAACACTAACCTTTGTCGCTTAATAATTAAGTTCATTAAGCTTAAAAATAAGCTTTTCCTTACTACAGTGTTACTATTTAAAATATTTGCACATTTCCAGAAAATTTGACCACAACCAGGAACGAAATAACAACCGAAAACACAGCTGAAAATCCACCAGTAGAAGGTAGAACAGACGAAGTAGTGGAAAATGAGGTATAAAGTATACGTCATTCAGTTATTTCTGAAACTGTTTGCTACGAAGATAACCATGCCGTCAAACTTCGCCCATATTTGGTTTATAGGTCTGCGGCTAGAGGGTTAAGAAGTTTTTAACTCATGCACTGAATACAATTATTAAGGTGACGAAAGGGTGATTGTTAACGCACTATTTTTAATAACCTGATCAAGTTTAGCCTCAAAGGTTTCCAAGTACCGTTCTAGTGTTATAAAGCATTCTTTGATGGACAGTGAAACGTGTGTCCGCAAACAAAGTCCGATATCACCTCTTGCTTAATCTTATTTCATTACATTTAATAATTGGATGAGGAATCTGTTTTTGCACTTAAAAGCAACACGTCGACTTCAGTTTTGTTTCATTATATTTTAAGTGTGTTAATCATATGAACATGCGTCCTTAGCTACGAACAAATCAAATATACTGTGTTCACGATTCCAGAACAGACGTGAAGACACCTGTTGTAAAAGCAAATTATATTAGTTGATGCAATTATGACTTGTCGAAATAACATCGTTTTATGTTGACTAACGTGTTTTACATTCATATTACAGAACATCACACCTGAAATTCATAACTACGATGAAATTGAGATGGAGATACACACATACGAAGCATGTAAGAATTCGGGAGAAACCGAGCATCCATATGGGCATTTAGAATGCCTAGAGTGAATCGCACTGCTAAACTTTCTTTCTACACAGCAGCGCATAAATATAAGAAATAAAACATTAATAATTCAACTTCCAAGTGAAATATGATTTCATAAGATCTATACATATTTTATATATGAGTTATAATTTCATATCGTTTTAATGAGTTCTTATTTACGGTTGCATGCTCTACAGTCCGCTATCAGGTTTTAATTGTTCATGGATATTCGTCTGATTTCTTAAATAATATCACACAAAAAATGTAAAAGACATCTCTATAACCATCGCACTGTTAGATTTGCGAAAGACAATTGTGTTACTGCATCAACTTGAGACAAACTTGATTCCTTTGTAGTTCTTTCAGTTGATTGGTTAAAACAATATTTTATAAATGGGAACAGCAGGCAACTATCACATGGCCTCTAAACGCCAGCTCCATCATTTTACGGTGGTGCAAAGAAAAAGAGCTGTCGACACTTCACTGGGCTGTGTTGACACGAATAAACGTGAGTATGATTTATATTTTATTTGATAATTCCATTTAACGGACATATTTCGAAAATTGGAGAATGTGGTACCGTGTAAGAACACTTCTACTGCAGGCTGGTTACTATTTCGTTTCAATATTGTGCAAACAGTGGTGCCAGGAGCTTTTCTCCCGAATTGGACATGTTCATATTTTGAGATCTGATTGCATAGCAAGTACACTTCGGTGCTTACACACCCAGTAAGAACATTCTCACACATGCAAACATAACTGTTATGTATAGTTCATATGCCGGAACACAACAAAACTGATAAGCACTTCTTAATGATAAAAAAATGCAAAAATTTATAAAAGTGGTGGCGCTGCTGCCCTAGTGGTGACGCTGTCGAGTATGTTTAACGCTTGAAGTAATATAAAAGTTAACGCTTTTGGAATAATACAAAGGTTGCTATGTTTAATAGACACGGCCTGGATACATGTTTGCAATTTTCAATGGGGAAGTGTATACGGATAAATTTTAGTTATGAAAAAAAGAAGATTTGTTAATGATATCAACTCTTATTGACCTTTACTTAAAATTTGTCGTCAATAACCGTTTTGATGCGTGTAAATCTTCCAAAACGTCATATAAAACGAATAAGTCTAATGTTTAAAACAGGAAAAGTTATTCTGTGTGTTTTTGTATTGACTGGTCGTCGGTCCTACGAGTTCGTTATTTTAGAAATTTACTTTCTGTGAAAACGATTTATATACACGCTGTGGTAGTAAATAAGCATGTGAGAATTTACGGGCATATTGTGAATAATACTTTAAATTATGCATTTGATAACAAATATAAGTGCCTTTACACGACATCAATTGACTATTTTAAATTTAAGTCATATAAAATGGAAGTTCAAAGCATAATTCACTCGATTTTACTAACAAATATAAGTCGCAATAACGACATTAACACATTTTAAATTTAACTGACATAAAATGAAAGTTCAAAGCGTAATTCACACGATTTAAAACAAACATTAATGAATAAAAGTAGGCCGAAAAAGATCAGGCGAAATGATACCTCGGCCGAATCGACCCGACACCAATAATTTTATCGGTGATAATGCAAGGTACCAGTCTTAATAATTTACGCATGCCGGAGACGACCGAGTAACTACGATCTAGAAAGTTGATTAAACCGTCATAGTTCGGCTATGTCCGTGTTTATTCGGAAAGTTAACAATTGTTAGAATATTTAAACGTACGTTTACTGTCATTAGGATAACAAACACATATTAACGCTTAAACATATTTAGCCGCGTCTTTGATATCTTGCATCAAAATTCGTCTTGTCATTCATTGTTATGCTGGTTATGCATACTACTTGCGGAAACAAAACTCTACGCGAACTACCTTAACCTTACTGAAAACTATTTCATGTTAATTTTTGCCATATAACTATAAGTATCTATCATGTGTGTCCGGTTATGAGAGAGCTATTCTTGCATACCGGACGTGTTTTTCCGGTCATTTGACCAGTGCTTGAAAAACGCATCTTACACCACCATGTAAGATGAGTTACGCGCAACAACGCGCTACACTCCTTATTTCTTTTATTGTACGGTTTATGAAAAGTACATTATTTCATTTCAATAAAGCACAATCAAATAAATAAGTATGCAATTAATTAAAATAGACAATCAATAATCGTAAAACGCGATTTAAAGAGTTACTATTTGACATCGATAGTGATTTAAATTACTGCGGTTTATGACTTCAGTAAACAACTTTTCACGCGCTTTTTGGTAAAGTGTACAAAAGTGCGTTTTCTACGTCAATTTTTCCATAAATTGATAATTTTAGATATGCAAGGAAACAATATCAATCTTGTTTTTTCGGTCCGGATCTAAATATCCGTCCGTCGGTCACGGCAAGCCTCGTTACCGTCTTACGCGCGTGCACTTGGGTCGGATTTTTATATCCGTACCGGACACCAATGATAGATACTGATAATGCTATGGTGAAATTAACCTCACCTAGCCGTTTGTTTTCGAAATAATTTTCAGTAAGGTTAAGGTAGTTCGCGTAGAGCTTTGTTCCCGCAAGTAGTTACCAACAATGAATGATAAACATAGTAACATTTGTATTCATTCCAAAAGCGTTAACTTTTTTATATTACTTCAAGCGCAAAACATACTCGAATACAGAGTCTATAGCGCCACCACTACTCGACAGCGTCACCACTAGGGCAACAGCGCCACAACTTTTAAAAATATGTGCATTTTTCTTTTTTAAGAAGTGCTTATCAGTTGTGTTCTGGCATAGGTACTATACATACCAGCTATGTTTGCATGCGTGAGAATGTTCTTACGGGGTGTGTAAGCACCGAAGTGTACTTGCTATGCAATCAGATCTCAAAATATGCCCATGTCCAATTCGGGAGAAAAGCTCCTGCCACCACTGTTTGCACAATATTGAAACGAAATAGTAACCAGCCTGCAGTAGAAGTGTTCTTACACGGTACCACATTCTCCGATTTTCGAAATATGTCCGTTAAATGAAATTATCAAATAAAATATAAACCATACTCACATTTGTTCATGTAAACATAGGGCACAGCTCCACCACTGAAGTGTCGACAGCTCTTTTTCTTTGCACCACCGTAAAGTGGTGGAGCTGGCGTTTAGAGGCCGTGTATCAATAAGGTTTCATCAAGTTCGTCAACGGTATCCTGCGGGGAGTCCCAGGGTAGCATTAATGGTCCACTCTGTGTTATATAAATGGTATGCCTTAATGTATAGACACTAAAACTCAACTCATAGTTTACGCAGTTAACAGCGCCATTTTATTTTCACATAACAACCCAGAATCGATCTATTTAATGCTTAATTTAGTTTTGTTAAATTGTTCTGATGGGCTTGATAACAACAAACAGTATCTATATTTTGATCAAACAGAGCATGGAGCAGGTTTTTCTGTAGCATTAAATAAACATGGTATTTCATGCACGTACCTAGTCAAATACTTTCGTGATTCTTTTGAAGGCAGTCAATACCATTTATACTATCAGTATTGTTAATATAGCGCACCTAATAAGATAATATATATAAATTAAGCCATGTTTGAAATATATCAATGTTAAATCGCCAACATTTCTTTGTCAGAATTTTAACAAAGGTTAAACTGTTTACTCCAAAATGGAATTCAGTAATTTTGCTTAACCATATATGTAGCCGTGATCCTTATTATTCAGTGTGGAATGCGATTGGAATGCATTTCCAGACAATTTAAAGATATGTACAACAACAATTATTTCTAAAATAACACGGCTAACCCGGCTTATGAGCTTACAAAAAGTGTTCTTGTGTGTTGTTGGGTTTTAAACATGCACTCATGTTCATATTTATTTTGATATGTGTGCATTTTATTTTATCGAATATTTTTATTATTCTTTCCGTGTGTTATCTTTGTTATGTGCCTTTCGTTTAGTGTATGTTGTATTCAGGCCTTGTGGCTGTATTATTTTATTGTATTGTTGTTAACCTTTTTTTCAAACCAAATTAAAACTGATTCGAAATAAGACACATTGGTCGCTCTCTTTGGTTATTATAAGTTATGAAATCTTTTATTCAAAAATAATCTGTTGTTTAACCAAAATTTTAATTTTATTTCGCACATTATGTTAATATCATATATGTTATATCTGTTTTTAGCAATAATTGTACAAACCTTTATGTGTTTATTAATCATTTTGATATGCGCATGGATGAAATTGAAGGGAACTATATGATATTATGCCTAAATGACGAAATCGCTTATTTTCACTGGCTTTTCTATAATATTTCGTTTTAAATATTCGAAATCATTTAATAAATCAAAACACAAAAGGAATGTTTCTTTTATCGAATTTGTTTTTATCTTATGAATACGAAGATTATATAAAAGAAAGCTGCATACATATTTTTGAACGAAACTACTATCGGAAACTTTATCGAAGGCATTATAGGTGCAACCACGGACCAAGTTCCAACATGCTAAACTGTAGTATGAGTACCATCACAACGCCATCAATGAAATCTCGCAATCAGCACATCATAATTAAAAGCAGTTTATTACAACCCTTGTTATTTGACCCATCAAAGAACCGGTCCGAGTAATATCAGGTGCGCGCGTACGTAGAAATATGAGCACAAAATGTACATATTCAGGAAAGTGCGGACGCAGAAATCCAATAAAATAATTACTTTCTAAATTAAACAAAGGTTGTCTACACTTAACACTAGATGAAACAGGCGAACAGAGACGTTCCGAGCCCTCCCGTTAGCGCAGATTATGACCAGCAATATCCATACATGTTTATGTAATGGAAGACGTGGAATATGTCGGTGACCTAAATAGGCCTAAGGTAAAGACAAGGCTGCCGGCTTTTTACACTCAACCGAGCACACGGACCAGTCCGGGTCCTTAAGCGTGCGTGCATGCAAATAAATGCGCACCGAAATCCAAACCTGTATATACATGTACATGAAGGCTCGGACGCTAAACACCGATGCTTTCAATTACGTACCAGGTTAAACTAAGGTTCTTTATCCTTCATAGTCGACCCAAAGTACTTAAGGAACGGGTGTGGGCTTTCCCGGGAGCATGTACGATTACATATATGCGCAGTTGTTTTTTGCGCACTCGACCCAGAACACGACCGGAACCGTTCCAGGCCCTCTCGAGAGCCCGTATGTGCAGAAATAAACGTAATAAATATACTTTATAGTGAATATCAAGTAAGGGTTGGAAGTTATAAACCGATTACCTTATTAAGTCCCAGGTCAAACCAAGATTAAATACACTCGATTCTCGACCCAGCACACAATCAGAACCGGTCGACCCGGGTGCGTGCAGGCGCAAAAATATACATACCAAATCCCCATATGAACATAAAGAAGAAGGCTCAGACGCTGAAAATTGTTGGCATAATTACATCCTGCATAAACTATGAGAACAGCCTAGCTTCCGTAGGCAGCCGATCCAGTTTCTACCAGAGGTCGTGCATCAACAGCAGTATGTGTGTCACATTCCATATGTGCACATGGCGCGGTTGCTGAAACCGGTGACCAAACTACTCCTCAGGTCAAACCAAGACTGCCTACCCTTGACACTCGACGCAGAAAACACATGCGCAACTGGTTTGGGCTATCCAGGGAGCTGGCATGCGCAGAAATGTGCGCAACAAAATAATTAAACATACTTAAACAAAAAAGAGCGGGCGCTGAAAACCGGTGCCCTAAATACGTCCTAGGTCAAACCAAGGTCGCCTATCAAAGTCACTTCACCCAGAACATGAACGGAACCGGTCCAGGATATCCAGAACGCAAATGCGAGGACATATACATGCGCACGAATATTCCTTTTCTAACATATATTTGTAGGCGGAGTATTGCCAAAATTAAATAAACACGGTATAACAAGCTGGTTGTTGAAAAATGACTAACCATAATTCCCCACTTGCATGCTTCTGTACACGAACGTTGGCACGCGCGGCGTTCACGTTCCATCGGCTAATTTAGTGCAGCTTATGGCCACAAACTGTGAACGCGGTTTGTCCACTGATCTCTGAGATGATCATCGTTGCAATTAAACAAGTACTTAAATGTTTATATGTCCGTAACAGTGGGACATGCTTGTGGGTATGTAATATGATTCAAATGATTACGGCGTGGAAAAATGTGCGGTACGTACAGCATTCACTGCCAAATATTACCCTTATACCAAATCAACTCAACGCAACGTAACGCATGTTCATGCTGCATTGACATGCAACAACCGCATGGATAGACCATTCATATTTATAACAAACGTGTCAAACCAATTCTCTGTTGCTATTTCAAATTTATGTTTCTTTTGTTTCGTCAATAGACAAAACATGTCATTTGAACTTGTGATTTAAGCTACAATTTTCGAATCAATTAATAATAAGTATGCCTTTTAATTGTTTTTCAATTAACTGCAACTGTTCAGGATTAACCGCTTTCATAAAGTCTTCATTAAATCGTCTAACCTCATATCGATATGACATTACCGCCTGCTCCATAATTGGATGAGCAAGTAGCGATAACCGGAACCCTTGAAAATGACGATTAGCTAAAACACCACCGTTTATACTTCATACGCCCATAAATAACCAATGCACTTAATGTGAGCGTCTGCAACGCGGAGTTCTACGAAATTGACTAAACTCGTAAGAAAATTAATTGTTTTTCTTATGTTTTTGTTGCTGTTATGTTTTGTCATAGTCCGTGTAAAGGAAAGTATGAACTATTTTTTTAAAAAATCTAAACCTTGTACAAAAAGGAAGAATTCTTAAAATATGGAATAGCTTAAACTACAATTTGAATATCTTCGTGAACTCTTGCAGTGTAGAAGGGAATGTATGATGATACAGAACAGAATTGATATGACAAAACCTTAAGAGATCAAAGACTTTGCAAAGTGTATGCAATAGCAATCCTAAAACAGAATTTCACTTAACTTTGCATACTCAAAGGGAAAATTTACACATTGTTACTGCTGCTGCTACTGCTCCTGTAACCGCTACTGCTTCTGCTGCTCCAACTGTTACTTATGCTACTGCTTCTGTTCTGCTGTTGCTTCAGTCGTTATTGTTGCTGCTGTAGCTGCGGCCGCTGCTACATCTACTAATGCTGTGGCCGCCGTCTTAGTTACTACAGTTCTACTTCTACTAATACTGTTAATACTACTACTACTACTTCCAAAAATAAACGTTTGATATATGTTCGTTGGAATTACCTAAAAGCTATTTAAACAGTTTAACTTCTGTAGAATTCATTTCAATTTTACTATTGACTCCTTAAAGGAGATATGCAATTATGTACAAAAAGGTTACATACACAAATAAAAAATGATTTCAGGCATCGTACCAAGGGGACCATAAACAGCTGGTACAGTACTCCGATTAGGAGTTGGGGTTCGGGAGAATCACCTATAGACCCTTTTTGAACTAAGCCTAATACTAGAAATATTTGTATCATCAAGTATTTACTTTGGAACTCTGAGCACAAGCCTGCGATAAGTGTGTGGTCTGCAGAAGGAGGAGCCGCCGAAAAAGTACCGAACAAAGAGGAGCAACGTCAAACATATAACCCCATTTCAAACTGTTATCACTAGGGTATTTAGTATGTGAATGTCCTGTTAAACGAGGCAGCTTAAACCATGTAATAAACACAATACGAATATAAATCAACAAAGGAAATCGCTAATTCATGTAATTGCAAGAGAACTAAGGCAACAATTCCTAGACTTTAACTCTTTGACATCGTTGGTTAATGGGGTTTTCATAACGTGCGTTTTGTGAGTTTGTCAATCGAATGACAATATTACCAGGAAATCTCTGATATATTTTGTTTTACTTGTTAAGTTGATACTTTTCATTATCATATTTTTCTAACCCGCGTGTGTCTTTTCAAAATTAATAAAACCGTAAGTAATGCGTATACACTTTCGTTAAGTGCACATCAACATATAACAATGGACACAACTTGCAATACGACGAAAAGTGGACATTTAAAGCCTGGGGGGAATAAGAGCCCTAAACGTCAAGTGGTTTGTTGTGTTAGGCCATACAGTATAAATTTGCGTTAATAAACATACTTTCGCTAATCAAGTATGTCATTTCAAGTGTATGGTGTTGTAAAAAAGAAAATAAGATTCTTGAATTAAAAATATTACGATGAATTATAAAAATTTACATTTAAATTGCTTTTGTGCATCGTTAACACATAATACGTTAGAATAATGATAGCAAAGTGTTCGAAATGGATTAACCCGTAAATCTCACTTGTACTTAGTATTGCAAGAGGTACCTGTTGACGTTTCATACACCTTTCTTGTTATAGGAACACTTATCATAACTTCGACAGGGCAAGTATTCAATATCGATCTAATCCTTATCCTTAGATATGCTTTAGTGATTACATTCATGTTTTTTTTAAATACGGCCCCAGGTCTGTTGTAACCGAAATACCCGCAACAAATAAAGTATTCACAATAATCACACGGCTGTCCCTGTAGGTTCCATTATATTCCATGGTTTATATATATGTTTCTATTCATAAATTAAGAAACAAAAGAACGGCTGTATTAGGGCTTCTTATCACAGTGTCGACAATAGTATGTTTACTTAACCTGTAAAACATAAAACATCAACATCTGAATAATTACAACTTGCGATATAATAATAAACCATGTTTACGGTGTTACACAGCATGTGTATATATATATTTATATCGACATCCGCTACCCCTCTTCTAGGTATATCCACATTTCCGGGGATCGAATCATGCTGCTGATGTAGTATATCCATTTTAATATCTATTCTACTTCTAATGTCCATGCATGCAAATGTCTTCCAAACGGTTTGAAATTGTTATATATTTGATTTCTCGAAAAAGGTGACGATAAGATACAATGGTTGATATAATCTTTATCTATAGTTTCAGTAAACCAAGGGAAGGAAATCCTTACTGAACCCTCCGATTCTCTGTTGTCATGGGTTGCCGCCGCTGATGGATCTTTTCTACTTATTTCAATAATTGCGGCGACTGTAGTCGTTCTCAGAAAAAGGAAGATTGAGATCCCGAAAAAGTGTCCAACTGAAGCTTTTATTGTCGATATCGGAGAAAGAATTTGAATATAATAATTCAGAATGCACCATTTCAGTACAAAGTGCCCAACTTGTTTTTTGATGAAAACCCCAAACACCACTAATTGTATTAAAACACTATTATACTGATCTGACGAACGGATAGCACATACAAAGTTGCTTTATGTGTCCTTTGTTTACATTTTATTTAAGTCGCATATCTAACAACAACATTTTGTACACTCTTTAAACGCAAAGGGTTTCACGAAGAAACGAATATCAATACCAACTGAAAGCCATAGGCTATAAGTCTGCATTTTGGTTACATCCTAAACAGAACGGAATTAAATTACCAGTATAATTTAGATAAATTTAAGCAATCAATGTCGTATTCCATTACATTAACCTTTTTTAATTAATCATGAAGGTTATGTTACTAAGAAATACGGCCTACGACGGAATTACGTTTTCAAATTTCCAGGAAATATGATCTAAACCAGTAACGAAAGAACAACAGAAAACACAGCTGTGATCAACGAGAAATAGTTACAATTGACGAAGCAATATGGGGTATTAAATAAAATATTGGTCTCCAACTGAATGGATGTGTTGCTTCTGGGTCAGCGGCTACAGGCCTTAGACGTTTTCTAAACATGAACTGTTATGTAATTAACAAGGTGGCGATGAACTCACTGTAATTGAAACTATATATTATTTCCTGAAGTTGAGTCTCAGTGATTTCCCTAGTGCAGTGCTAATGTTGCTAAGCAATCCTTGAAATACAGTGAAATATTTGACCGAAAGAAAGGCCTAAAATCACCTCACCTCTTTCTTTTCTAAATTAGCTTCGCATTTATTAATTAGTGTTTTTTTAAGATGTGGATTCTGTTCTTGCCCTTAGATACATAACTGCAGGACGTTGATGTCTGCTGTGTTTCATTTTATTTCAGATGTGTCACCTTCCATCATATTGACATGAATCCTAAGCTTCGCCAAATTACAATATACAGTATTAAAGATTTTACGAATGGACGTCAGCATATTTTTGGTGAAAGTAAATTATATTGTTGGATGCAGTAATATAGTGACGGAAGGTTGATCGGTTTACACATGGTTCAACTTGACAAACGTTGGTACAAGTACTAGTAGCTCCCTTGCCTGCGCTCGTCATTTAAAGGCTATTGCTTGGAAAAACTAGTGTACTCAGCTTTGGTTTAACCCAGGAATGTTGTACCCCGTGTATCGGTGCTTTACACTGAGCAGGTAAAAGAACCAAGGGGTCCCTTCGAAAAGGAGTAAGGGTATCGTACCCTTGTATCCCACCACTGCCTCTTCCGCTTGCTGTCTTTTCAGCAAAACACAACAACAAAGGACCCCGTTGGAAACAAGTGCTTGCACTTTCACGGGTTATCATTGGCCGCAAGGTCTCAGGAAATACAGTTGAACACCGGTATATCGAACACCGTTTATCCGAAACTATCTCTATTTCGACATTATTTTTCGATTTTTAATCCTTCTTTGTTAAACTAAATATTTATTTTTTAATCCGAAGTCGATAGTCCGAAATACTCGCTATTCCGAAGAAATATCACGGTCCCGATTTGGTATTTCATACCTATTTATCAATTCTTATTTCGAACTCGATCATCTCATAGATTTTTCATCTTACTGCGGATGCTTTATGCCATTTGTTTTAAATGTTTTATGTTATTTTAATTAAGAAATATAATAAAGAATTATTTGTAATTTCTTAAACAATAATTCGACATATATTTTGTACACGAAAGATCATTCTAACCGAATGTATCGTATTGGTGACATGTAACCGGCATTGTAACTTCCACGACGTAATATTTCACGTCATCTTTAATTCGCGAGCGCGGTCATTTTTCAGAAAATTGTTAATCCGATATATCGCTTTGATAAAAAAACACATTTGGGTCCTACGATTTCGGATTGACGGTGTTCAACTGTAGATACATACATACAGTCTGCTTGCATGAGCTACAGTCCGGTTGCATGCGGTACAGTCTGGTTTCATGAGCTACGGTCCGGTTGTATGAGCTAAACCCCGGATGCATGCGTTACTGTGCGGTTGCATGAGCTACAGTCCGGTGTCAGGAGTTACTGTCGGGTTGCATGAGCTGAAGTCTGGTTGCATGAGCTGCAATCCGGTTGCATGCCCTACAATCAGGTTTCAATAGTTACAGTCCAGTGTCAGGAGTTACTGTCTGGTTGCATGAGCTGCAGTCTGGTTGCATGAGATACAGTCTGGTTGCATGAGCTACAGTCTGGTTGCATGAGCTACAGTCCGGGTTCAGGAGTAACAGTCCGTTTACTTGAACTACAGTCCGGATGTATGCGTAACAGTGCGGTTGCATGAGCTTTTGTCTGGTTGCATATGCAGCAGTCTGTTTGCATGAGCTTCAGTCTGATTGCAAAAGCTACAGTGCGAATGCATGAGCTGCAGTCCGGTTACATGACCTACAGACCAGTTGCATAAGCTACAGTCTGTCTGCATGAGTATAACCCAATTACAAAAGGTACATTTCGGTTGCATAAGCTACCGTCCGGTTTAGGAGCTAGTCTGGTTGCATGAGCTGCAGTCCAGTTGCATGCCCTACAATCAGGTTTCAACAGTTACAGTCCGGTGTCATGAGCTACATTCCGGTTGCAGGAGCTACAGTCCGGGTGCAAGACCTACAGCCCGGTTGCATGAGCTACAGTCCGGTTGTTTGACCAACAGTCCGGTTGCGTGAGCTACAGTCCGGCTGCACGACCTACTGCCCGGTTGCATGAGCTACAGTCCAATTGCATGACCTTCAGCCCGGTTGTATTACCAACAGTCCGGTTGCAGGAGCTACGGCTCGGTTGCTTGACCTAGAAACCGATAACAGGAGCCATAACCCGGTTACATGACATATATTACGTTTGCAGGAGCTACAGCTAGATTGCATGGACTACAGACCGGTTACATGAACTACAAAGCTGTTGCAGGAGCTACAGAGTGGTTGCTTGACCAACATACCGGTTGCAAGATCTACAGACGGGTTGCTTGCCATACATTTCGGTTGCAGTAACACAATCCGGTCGCATGAGTTAAAGCCTAGTTGCATGAGCTACAGCGGTTACATGACCTTCAGACCGGTTGCAGAAGCTACAACCCAGATGCTTGACCTACAGACCGGTTGCAGGAGCTACAGCCTGGTTGCATGAGCTACAGCCCAGTTGCATGAGCTTTAGTCGGATTGCATTACTCACAGTCCGGTTGCATGACCTGCAGTCTGAATGCATGGGCTAGAGTGGTTACATGACCTACTGTCCGATTACAGGAGCTACAGCCGGGTTGCTTGACCAACAGACCGGTTGCAGGAGCTACAGTGGTTGGATGACCTACATTCCGGTTACAAGGGCTAAGCCCTGTTGTATGACCTACAGTATGGTTGCATGAAAACCAGTTTGGTTGCTTGGGCAACAGTCCAGTTGCATGGGCCACAGTCTGGTTGCATAAGTACAGTTTACAGTGTCATTTTGCTGGCACAGCCACCCAAACTTTATCTCTAAGATGTTCAGTTCTGTTTTGTTTTTTTTGGTTGTCTTGATAACAACAAATAGTGTCTGCATTTTGGAAAAAACAGAACAATCTTCTGATTGATAGTTATCTTTAGTTTTTATTCGACAGGCACTCTTTACTATAATAGTGGACAGAGTAAAACCATGTTTTGAAATATATCCATTCTACAACGCCAATATTTCTTTGACGATATATTAAAAGTTTCATCTGTTCACTCAACTATTAATTTACAATGTAATAGGCGATAGGAATGCCTAATAAAATAGTCGAAAGGAATGAATGACGAAAAGTATTCTTAACATAAAACGTTTCTTTCGGTTAAAGAAAATAAAAACTTTTTGTGTTTTTATTTGTGTTGGTCTTTCAACTTGCACTCATATCCATGTATATGTGGCCTTCTACATGCATTTTTACGTTCATGAATTGTATTGCTACAAACGTTTTAACTGCCATCATCGTTGTTGCTATCTAAATAGATAACAAAGACATATGTATGCATGCATGCTGTCGGTAATCCCAACACTTGTTAACAAGTATGTTTTGCAGCATGTTTGGTCTGTAAGTTATGTGTCTATCATTTAATATTGTTTTGGTCTTATCCTTGCGCCATTTAACAGGACTATTGCGTCTTTTTTCCTAGTACTAGCTTAGTATCCGTATCTTTCATGGTAGTATTGTTAACAATTTATTTCAAACGAGATAAGTGGCATCGGTAGTTTTCCTTGGTTAAAATATGTTATGAAAACATTTTGACAAATACTGTGTTGTTATAGCAATACTATATCATAATGTTTGCATATAATGTTTATACTATGTAACTGAAGCAATAGGTGAACGTACCTGTATGTGTAAATAATGCATACAAATATGCGCAAGAATGGAATTGTAGGTTATTATATGATATTATCCATACGTCATAGTGTGTAAATAAAAAGCCAGTCCGCCAAAAGCCATAGCAAACTAGCAACGATCATTTTTACATTCATGTACTTTTACGGTACTTTAAATTTATATTAATCATTTAAAAAAACAACTTATAAATACGAAAAACGAACTTATTCTTATCAAACTATCTTTCGCCTCATAAAAACGAAGTTTTTGTGGCAAATGATGCACAATTGTTTGAACGAAAATGCTAAACAACCTTAACACTTATATAAAGAGAGGGCATAGCAAGTTGCTAAGCCATATTTGAACAGAACCGTCAAAGCAGCTAATACACAAACACCACAACGCAACAAACGATCAGTCTAAAGTCGGAGCTTTAGTATAAAATGCAATTTGGGACTAATCTTGATATTTGACTTAGGGAAGAAACGGGGTCAGTCCAGGTCTTCTCGAGCGCGTGCATTTGTAGATATATGAGCACTCAAATCCCAATATATACATTAACGGCAGTGCACAGACGTAGACCTCCGGTAACATTATTGCGTCCCAGGTCAAACCAAGGTTGCCTACCATTGACACTCGACGCAACACACGAACAGAACCTGTTCGGGCCCTCCCGTGTGCGTCAATATGAAAATGACCTAGTAAGGTCCCAGGGAAATCAAGGTTGTCTAACATTGACATGACCCAGAAAATGAATAGAACCGATCCGCGCATGCGAACAAATATATTCTGGTGCGCGCGGAATCGCTTTAAATGAATAACTTAACATAGTATTAAAAGCTGGTTGTTAAAGGGTGCATCTCCACGATATCCACGTGCATGCTTCTATAGGCCGACGTTTGCACGCGCGGCATTTCCGTTCCATCGGTCAATGAAGTCCAACTGGCATTGCCACTGGGATGATGTTAGTTGCACTGAAACATGTCATTTATAAAATCCGCAACATAGGCTTTGGAATGAATAATTTCAAAGGGGCATATTTCGTATACCCTTTGTTTCGAAGATGTTTGATCTACGATTAATCACCTGATACCAACTCAATTCATCTCAACGCAGAGTTATAGAATATTGATGTTGCATTATTATGCAACAGCAGCATGGAATGAACACACCTATATAGAGAACACATGCCAAAACAGTTTTCTGTTCCTATGTTTCATTAATGTTGCTTTTCTTTCGTTAATTGACGAAACATGACATGTTTAGTACCAAAAAGTATGGTTAATAATAAGTATGCGTATAATAAGAATTAACATTCAACTGCCACTTATTAGGTGAAGGCACAATTTTTTTTTTCAAATCTACGATTTTTTTAATACAATGAAAACTGCAGGGACAACCCAAGTCGTCAACAATTCAAAAATAAACCCTGTTTAGGAGCACTAGGCAAGGCCAAACGGCAATGAACTACAGACACAACACACAAATATACAACCACCACAAACAGACCACACACTTATTGAAATATACTTACAGAAAAATGCTGAGATTACCGACTTTAAACGGTCCGTGAAATACAGATTACTGGAGCCTGAGTCTACTGGGAGCTTAAACTAGTTTACATGGCCATGACTTCAGACTTGTCCCGACATGCATCAATAATTACTCAAATTAAAAAATATAAGGCTTTATCAGAGCACGCATCAACTTTAAAACAATGAAAAATAAATTACAAATAACATATTAAAGGATGCATTATATTCATTTACTAAACGACCGGATGCGATCATCACCATGTTAACGATTGAATTAAAGGGTTATTCATTCAAAGACAAGGTTGCCTAAACAATGTTTACAATTGTGTTTTACTTTAGTCTTATAATAAAAGTTACATCTCCCACCATGTGTTAATATGATTGTATCGCCTGTGCCATTACTAGATGGCCAGGTAACGATTGTCATGTCTAGCAATACCATTATGTCGAACTTCAATAGTTAACCTATGGGAAGATAGCCGTAATTGTGCAAGCACTTGTCTGTATTTGATATTGTCTAATAAAGAAATATAACTAGAAACTTTGTAATTACATTTAAATTTTTTATATATATTTAATGACTACAGCTATCCATACCCACTCCCATTCTGAAATATAAATATCTCGTAATCCATTTCTAAGCAGAGTTACAAATGCAGACATATTCACTGATTTCGGGAAATAACCAAACATCATTAAAACCTGAGCGTTGTAATACATCTCGAACTTTTGAGGCCCAATTTATGACAACAGGATTTAGTTCTACTTCACTCACTTCCTTTAAAATGATACTTCTTAAAATACAATTCTTAGATTTGCATGTAAACAATTTAACAAAATATTTAATGCATCGCATGTATCTTTCAATATTCAATGGAAACCGGCCCAGCTCTATATAGCGAAAGAGTATTTGTCGACCTTTTCACTTTGAGGATCCATTTACAAAACCTTTTTTGCACTCTTTCCAAACATTCATACTTACCAAATCCCCATACCTCAGATCCATAATTGAGAATAGACATAACATATGCATCCAACAGATCAAAACAAATATGGACAGGGGCGAGTGTATCTTTTATAACCGCACATAAACAATTCATAGACCTTATAGCTTTTCCAGCTAAAGTTTTAGCTCTTTGAGCAAATGAGCCACCAGATGAGAAAACAACACAAAGATAAATTAAGGAATTAACAATTTCTACAACAACACCTTTATATTTCCATTCAACATTTTGGGCCAATCTACCGCCTTTTCTAAATACAACAATTTTAGTTTTTTCAACATTAACAGTGAGATTCCCAACTCTATATCATTCAAAAACAGAGAGAAACAAATCGGGAAAGTAATTTCCCCTTGAAACAATCCGACATTACTATCAAAGAAATCAGGCAATATCCCAACATGTTTAACGCAAAGCTTCACTTCCTCGTACATTGAGCGTAAGAGGGCCAGTAATTTGACATCGACGCCTGATTTAACTAGTTTATACCATAGCCTGCTCCTACTTATACTGTCATACGCCTTTTTAAAGTCCACTAAACAACAATACAACTTCTTTTTAGAGTTTAACTGTCTTTGAATCAATGATTGCAATATAGATATGGGATCTACCGTACTACAGTTGATCTTAAAACCAAATTGTGCATCCGTGAGAACATCGTACTCCATCGCCCATTTCTTAAGCCTCTCATTTAATATACCGGTGAACAACTTTGCAAAGCAACTGATCAGTGTAATCTCCCTGTAATTGTCAGAGTACGAAAGATCTCCTTTCTTATATAAGGGAATAATAGCCCCGTTAGCCCATGACAAGGGAAACGTCCCCTTATTAAGGATAGTGTTGAGAAACAAATGCAATGGTTTGGTCAAAACCGGAACACTGGCTTTAAAATATTCGTATAAAACATTATCTATGGAACATGCCTTATTATTACCAAGTTTGCTAATCGCCTTTACAATTTCTTCTTCACTGATTAATCTATCAAGACAATCAAACGTAGGTGAACTACCATCATTGTTCCTATCAAAATCTGCTAAAAACTCAGAGCTTAAGTCATCATCATGGTCCTGAACACCAGACATCTACCCTTCGAAGTATACCTTAAAATCTTTATTTGTAATATCTTCACCCTTTTGACATGTAGCCTTTACCTTAAAAATCTTCCAAAACCCCCTAAGTGATTTTCTACGCATGTCATTCATGTTTTTACTACGCTCTGCGTGAAATGATAATTTGGACTTTCTACACTGGTATTTATAATCTTTTTTGACCTGCAAAATTAATGTCATACAATTAATATAAAGTGTTTTTTCCTGTCAGCGATTTAAAACAGGAAGAAGTCAAACAAAGAGACAAAACTTCACATTTAGAGAAATGTACTAATATTAAAGTGACACTTTTATTCAAAATCAAAATATACACATGCATAACAAACATCAATTTTGACTGATAGAAATTTCACTTTTTACTAAATAATGCATCTATGGAAAAAATGAATTACTGATAATAAGATTATAACTGCGTATGTAATAGCAGAAAGCGCGAACATATTAAATGAGGGGAATGCTAAATGATTTACTGTAGTCTACTATCGTCCCATAAGGTAGAACTACCGTGTTTTGTGCTCATTTCTTTTAAATTAAACTCGGTATCCTTCATAAAAACCACTGTTTTCAACATTTATTCATCCTTTTCGGAATATTAAAACAATATTATTAATTGTTGTGAATCTTATTTGGGAGCAAAACTGCATCTTTAAAATATGTCTTTGGAACACCTCCGCTATTCAGTCGAAACAAATGTCAATCGACCGAATACCGGGTTTTAGTGATCGCCGTTATTTTTGGGACGTTCTATTATCATGTTACAACAACAAGAACAACAACAACAACAACGACAATGAAAACAACAATTGATATCCGTGTATAGAACAGTCAAGGTCAAACATGTGTTTTAAAACGGTCTCAACATAAAAGTATTTACTCAATGCCGCGTGATATTCTAGTAAATAATACTTACGTCATTAAGGTACCTTTGTTGTAACGATGTACTGAGCTTGAGTTATATGGAATGTTACATACCAAAAATATGTTTGTTGTTACTAAGTAAGGCCACTTAAAAAAAGTACGAATATAATGCAGGATCTATGTATGAGTCATTATGATAAAGTTGACATATTCAATTCGTTAAAACAATGTTTATATAAAAATATCGAGAAATACAAAACTATTATAATCAAAGGTTAAGCTGTGGTAATAATACATAAAAAGAAGACAAGTGATATATGCACAAAACAACATAGTAGAGGAAGAAGCGTTGAAGTTTGTAAGATGTCTCTCTTCTGTCACTCAGTCAAGCTGCTCATACTTATGTAAGGCTGTTGTGATTTGATGAAAATTCAATTACAATGTGTTTATTGTTATATAAGATGAAAACCAATTGTTATGGAATTAATATATACAAATAATGTGTTTTATTTAAGTCAATATGAGCAATCACTAAAATATTTCATGTTATATACAATGCAAAAGCATCAAAATATACAAACATATGGAAATACACTTAGAATTTGTTTATTGCTAATTTAAATGGAAACATTCAATAACAATGTGTATATTGCTAATTAAAATGGAAACATTCAATTACAATATGTTTATTTCCAATTAAAATGGGAACATTCAATTACAATGTGTATATTGCTAATTAAAATGGGACTTTCAATTACATTGTATGTATTGCATTATTAAGTATGTTCATTTAAAGGTACCAGCTGTAAAATGATCAACATGATAAAGTGTATATCGACATCCAATCCTGTATAAAATAGCTAGAGGCAATAGTTATTCTCAAATGTTTGATGTTACAGTCGGTCTGAAACAGGGGGAGCCATTATCTCCCCTTTTATTTATATTATTTATAAATGATATATGCTTATGAGAAAAAGAAACGCCTCATTCAAACTGTTTGTACTATATTTTATTAAGTATGATTGAAAATTAGAAAAGAACGGTGGCATTTACAATATTTATCATTTAAGAGAATTGATGATTGATTATACAGCATTTCATGGTCACATTATGCTTAAAATATTGAAAATTCAATGTATGGTCAGAGCAAATTCACTGACATGCTTAGTAGCGCGTGTGACCTCCTTTACTGGCAATTACAGCAGCAAGACGACGTGCCATCGAACCGCACAAGTTACGTAGCAAATACCGAGGCATTCTGGCCCACTCCTGATGGAGCGCTGCTGTAAGTTCCTGGACGTTGGCAGGCTGACGTTGACGTTGACGTAACCGTCGTCCAAGGTAATCCCAGGCGTGTTCAATCGGATTGCAGTCTGGTGAACACGCCGGCCAAGGCAAGACGGCAATGTTATTGGCGTGTAAAAAGTTCATGGTGACACGTGCTACGTGGGGTCGCGCGTTGTCTTGCTGGAATACCAGGCCCTGACGTTGGCGAAGCATAGGGACAACTACAGGACGTAATATCTGGTCAATGTAACGCCTGGCTGTGAGGTTACCTTGGCAAACGACGAGTTGGGACTTAAATCTATGGTTGATAGCTGCCCAGACCATAACTCCGCCACCACCGTAACGGTTGTGCTGCAGAACGCAATTGTTAGCGTAGCGTTCATGACGTCGCCTGTAGACACGAATACGTCCGTCGGCGTTCGACAAGTTGAAACGTGACTCGTCACTAAACACTACATTTTGCCAGCGCTGACCGCGATGGTTGCGGGCCCAATTAACACGTTGTTGACGATGACGTCGCGTAAGCACTAGACCACGGTACGGCCTGCGGCATCTAATCCCCCGTTCTCGTAGTCGATTTCCCACCGTATGTCGACTAACAGGGCGTCCATGGTTACCTACTACTACTCGTGACGTTGATTCAGCAGTCACAAATCTGTCACGTAGATGGCGTTGACGTACGTAATTATCCTGCCGTACTGACGTTACACGGGGTCTGCCTGAAGGTGGCCTATCGGCAAACGTTCCCGTGTCTCTGACACGTCGAATGAGACGTAATATTGTCGAACGAGAGACGTTAAAACGTCTAGCGACTTGTTCTTGCGTTCGCCCACATTCAAGCATTGCCAAAACCCTGGCTCTCTCTTCACTATTTAGCTTCGGCATTATCAGAAACTGGGTAATTGTCAAAAAAGACACGGATATATGGTTGTATGTCGACTAGCACATGTATCGGTGTAGAATTTACTTGATAAAGCCACGTGGTTAAAACGCACGGAGTGCACGAGGAAATCGTGAGCGGGTACGTGAATTTAACAATTGGCTAAATAAAATCGTGCGAGTTTCGGTTGGTTGGATTTGTTGGTCAGAATACATGTACATTTTGGACGTTTGCATATAAATGTAAACTTGGCAACAAAATAAACGCCACTTTTCGATGAGGCGTTTCTTTTTCTCGTCAGTATATATATGAAAATATTGATTTCAAGTCACTCTGTACTAAAGACCTTGAACTGCTATCTATGTATATGATTCTATTTGCTGATTGTATTGTGCTTTTTACTACTGATGCAGCCAATCTCCAACCTCAGATTAACTCTATTTATCATTACTCTATCAAATGGGGTTTGAAAATTAATGTTAACAAAACAAAAGTTTGTATATTTGAAAAGAGGAAGCAAATTAAGAATACTGAGTTCTTTATAAAAATGAGATTATTGAATCTGTTGATAATTTTACGTACTTGGGTATTAATTTTATGTATTCATGCAATATGTCTAGTGCTGTTAAGATGTGACATGATCAAGGCCTTATGGCAAATAATAGTCTCCTGATGTTGTTCGATCGAGTCAAATTAGATGTTAAGACCAAGTTATCGTTGTTCAATACTATGATTGTGCCTGTTCTTGTATACGGGTCAGAATTCTGGGGAGTTTATAATTTTAAAGAAGTAATAAACTGCAAATTCGATTTTTACTTTGTGTCAAAAAACTAACTCCTAACTATGCTGTATACGGTGATTTTGGAGAAACACCATTATCTATCGTTTGCAAGGAAAGGGCAATCAAATTCTGGTTAAAGATTATGAAAAACGGTGACTCTCCAATGAATTATAGGTATCTCGATCAGTGTAATAATATTAATGGCCCTTGCTGGGCGACTAAGATGAACTCTATTATAAACCATTTAGGATTAAATTTTCTTACTGATAATTTTGATGTAAAAGCCGAATACTTTCCATTGTTAAAAGCTAGACTCCGTGACCAGTTTAACCAAGATTGGCGCGGATCGATAAATAGCATGATTAAATTAGAAACACATTGCTCATTGTTAACAAATTTTGAATACGAAGAATATCTTGATAAAATTAAAAAATGATAATTTACGCAAACATAATTCTTCCATGAGGTTGTCTGTTCACAAGTTAGAAATCGAAGTCGGTATATATATATCGGTATTGCAAGAGAAAACAGACTTTGCAATTGCTGTAACGCTAAGGTTATAGAAAATGAATACCACTGTTCAATATGCTGTAGTAAATTTAAACTCTTACGCTTAAACTATCAAGGTAAAATATCATGGCCAAATTTAAATATCTTTAAACGACTAATGTTAAGCAAAATAACAACTAAGATAGCAGTCTACATTAAAGAAGCCATGAATTTAAGAAAAACTTTCCTTGTAGAATAGTAATGCTCCTTATGTTAACCTTTGTTTATTTATGTTTTTCTTTCTAAATGTTTAATAATTTATATCATATTTAATTACATAAAGTATATTTATTATTATTCCGTTACTCTTTATAGTTGACTTATGATTTTGCCATATTAATGTTGTTAATGGCCAAAGGCTATTTTATGCCGATCTGGCAATAAACTTTGATTAAAAATAAATAAATTTAAAACTAAAAACAAGCATAATTGAATTCGATTAATTCGTGGAAAGAAACAAAAAAGTATACGTTCATATTCGCTTGTCAATAAACAGACTGATACAAAAAATACAGTGTGAAAACGGACACAAAACATACTTCTGTGTATATGGACAAATATGGCTGTCCTTTTGCTTGTTTATAAGCTATCAAAGACGGAAACAGTTTTCCCGTTCGAAATCATTAATAATCACTTGGCAGTCACATTACACATAACTCTCATGAAGCGCTTATGTTGATCAATCCCTATAGGTTAGTTAACACTTGTTGTGTGTTCCAGACGTACACCTTTGCCAGAACCTATTTCTCATTCTAGAACAATGTCAATGGTTATATTTCTAAACGAACTAATTCATTCATTTTGGTAAATGTTTTCGCTTTCAGGGATCTGGGCCCTCGCTGCGAAGTTGATTTCGAAATATTCCACTGGCTCAGAATCCGTGGATTGTTTTTTGTTTGCAACAGCTTTATTGGTTTCTTCCAAGTGTTCAATGTCCAAATCAGCGTACATTTGTAAATCGATGTGTCATTGGATGTCGCCTGGAAACAGTGTTACATTTTTCAAATTAAATATAATTAAAGCCGAGTATAACTTTGGTTCGGTAATTCATTTTGAAATGAAATACACAGATACGTAAGTGATTTCATCAAGTCATTGGTGATAATGTTTGAGTTTGATGCCTGGCGTCCTTATATACATCTGATATCATTTAAAAGTGTGTTGCTTGCTGGTCATTAATATGTAAAATAAATGACTAAAATAGATATAGAGGATAAGTGTTTGTTTCAGTGCGATATCGCTTTTATTTTATTGAGTGAGCGAAAGTCATATTCATTTACATATCGACTTTCGGTGATCATGAGATGAAAAAAAGTCGATATCTCATTATTTTTTTTATATTCTTATTTTGTGCTTCCAATGACGGTTTTAGCGTTTGTTCCCTCATTTGACCTACGCACCCCGTTGAGAGACTCATATGAAATAAAATAGGACTAAACAGCAATACACAGTTTTTCGTAGCATTCCATTTTCTAAACACTTTTAACAAACACTTAACACATAAACAGTACATACTTACCTCTAACAACAAATGGTTTTTGCAATTGCTCACAAAACTTTAAGAAAAATATGATTGCGTATGAGTACATAAGTCAATATTTCATTCAGTGAGTCACAGATGAACTTGCAAAATATGATTATGCCAAATATTAAACACAAAACGTCAATGTCTCAAAGTGTCTTCTGATTAAAAAGGTGGAAGTGAACCTTTTAGTTTTCACTGCTGTCGGAAATCATGCGTATTTATTGTATTAGTGGAGTGATCGAACCGAGAGACTGAAGAATGGCGAACTTCTGGTGACCGGAAAATTGGTTGTCTATTTAATTTGCAGTAAATGTTAATGCTGTTTATGATATCGAGATGCTCGAATTATTGTGAATTATTTAGTGTGCAGGTAGCAAAATAATGCACATAAAACTTTGCGTGTTTCGAGCACCGTGTCTTCTTCTCCGGATTGATCATGACATTTACCCGTGAACCAGCTTAAATGGAAGGTATGACGATTATCGCAGCTAATTAGAGAAGGTCGGCTTTTGGGTTTATGTGAATAACCGTTTGTTCGTTTTTTTTATTCTACATTTAAAAATGTATGTGCTCGGTTTGCAGATAGTATTTAAAAAATACAAGTACTCATGTGAATCATTTAAATTTTAATGATGTTTCGTCAACAATCCATTTTGTATTTTTTACCAGATGCAAAAAAACATATATCATAGAATACATGTTCTATTCAAAGGAAGTAACTTTAGAAATATTTGTTTTGTATTTACTATGGTTACCACAAGTGGAGCAACTACTGTAGTTTGAATAAGGAACAAGGGCAACAACCCAGAAAAAGTAGTTCATTTTTAAAAACAGTGAAATATCAAACTGTTATTTTTCTGCCTCAAAACAGTAAAACTTTATTTTTTACTGATTAATCTCTATTAACCACTGAAAAAAATATAATTAAAAGTTATGAGGGTTTCAATATTTGGCTATTTCTTCAACTGAATATTACAATGATAATTGCAGGGACGGGACAGGCGTGAAATGTCCATAATATGCCATTGCCAAAAGTATTTTGTTAATTCCGTTACACATTTATCTTACTTTTAAATGATACTATCATAAAATTAAGTCACGTGGCATACATAATGTAAATTCTTATACATTGGATACTTAAACTTCATGCTCAGGTTTGAAAGGTTGAATTAATGATCACCTTTATAACACACTAATGGTTAACAAACATGACAATTACATTATTTTCACAGTTACATTTGCACGAGCGAGTTTGACTGTCGTATTACCTGTGTTTGTGCAAGTCGTGTCTTTTCTGGCGTCCTTTTTGTTGGCGGTTTGACAACCTGTGCATATGATATATCTTCATTGCCAGGAGAGGTCTCGTTTGTTTCAACATTCCCTGAAATGAATGAATCCTCTTAGACATGTTAAATATAAATAAAGTCCCATAAACGAGCATGTACTTGTAATCGATCGTTTATAATATTAACACCTGTTTGACGAACAAGAAAAACAGTTTTTAAAGGTCATTTAACGAGTTTTGCAAGGTTAAAACGAGCCTAGATTATCTGTGATCAATACCATGCAGTTAAATGCCTTATAAACCTTCTTCATGCGGACAAGTTAAATACAAGTTTACAATGCTTTCACTATATATATATATATATACATATGTATGTATATATATATTAGACTCAGATACATAGCTATCCCCACAACAGTGGCCAATACCCCAAACGTGTTAATGCATTCCCAACCGTGGCCAATTCCTGAAAAGTCCCCAAAAGTGTGCCTAAATGTGACGGCACAACCATTCATCAACGTCAACTTGTTAACAAGATTACACAAAGCAGTCGGAAATAGGGAAAAAAGAAATATACGGACTCTTAAATATTAAAAAATAGTACTTGCTAATGAGGTTATAGTTTATTAGGAAAATCAAACGGGGACTGTGTGTCATGCCGCTACACTCTCCGCTGCCACAATTTACGTTACGGAATTATATTTTGGCCACGTTTGTGGAATGGTCATTGATGAGGGGCTGGTCACTGACCTAAGCCTAAATTATAAATCCTTCTTAAAATGATACGGTATATCATATATAGTGTCGAAGGCAATCAAATGCATTCAATACAATTAAATGCTGTACATATGGTGTCTATGTTAACATTTAGGAGGAGAATGAGTACAAAGGATACATCATAATTAACTTTTAATGAGAAGACGGCAGAAGATGGCATTTGTATGGCGAATATAGCAAGATGAGTCAGAGTGTATAACCTACATTTATCATAACCTGCAGTTATTTGCTCAAACTGGCTGTTCAATTGCTCGTTTTGAGAATTTGGCGCCTTTCCCTCTAGTAACATATAAGCCCATACATGCAGCTTTTGAATTGTGTAAAATGGGCGTTATGCTACTCGAAGGAGTAATATTCACACGCATACGCACGCGCACGCACGCACGCACGCACGCACGCACGCACACGCCCACGCCCACACCCACGCACGCACGCACGCACGCACGCACGCACGCACACACACACACACACACACACACACTTGGCTGGGCGACGTGCTCAATATAATTTAATTTTACTTACATCGTTAACAAATGTTTGAAGAAGAATTCATGTGATAAACTTGTATAAATGTATCGAAATTACATATAATAAGTGAGTTATGCTAGTTTTAATTTCTTCATATGGTCTTATCTTACTTGGATACGAATATATATTATGTTTAACGACTCAAACAAGAATTGGTAAAATTGTGAAATTAGTCTGGGTCTCATAACAATTGGCTGATCGATGAGCTCACTATTATTTTCTTTTATTCAACTCGTTTACACATGCTTAGAAGAATAGTGTATGTGCTAAATTAACTTGAATGAAAAAAAATCTTTTTTATACGTATTGAGATATATTAGTTTCTTCATGTGGTACTTTATTTGCGGAGAATTATATCATCTAATAACATTGAATTTGAAAGCGATTGGTAGAATTTATGTTGATGTACTACACAGAGAAAATGTAATGTATGTTTTACTTACCACTTTGAGCATTGTTCCTACAGTGTAATAGTAATATAAACATTATAGTCAAACATAAAACAAAAAGTGCATAAAACAATATTGATCAACAATAATAGCCGAATAAAATTAGTGTACCTAGTAAGACCCCTTTCTCTCAAATGATTTTATCAGTAAGTTATCATTGTATACTCAACTGCAAAAATACAGCAGGGGATATTTCGCATATCATGTGATAATTTTCAGAATTAAATATATTTAAAACCAGGCATGTTTTTAAATGTACAGTTACTATATTGAGGTCGTACATCTAGATCCACAGTAGGTAAATCATTTTTTATATTAATGACAAAAAATCAACTGTCCACGAAATCAATGTTAAGGGTTATTGTATTATGAAACTAAATGACGTATAACGTAAGTGTTTCATAATAAGACATTTTTCTTAAATAATCAAAATAGGTTTGGCAAGTTCTTGCTGTTAACCCCCATTTTAACACACCAATGCAACTATTATACTGCCTCATATTATGTGACAATTCTTTTAATTCGACATATTTAGGACTCAAAATGTTTCGACAAATAGGGCCCTGGAATGTTTTCACATGCACTGTAACTTCGTTCCGCTTTTTTATGTAGATTCATAGTAAGTAAATCATTTTGTTTTATAGAAATGACAAAAACAATTGTCATGATTAATGATAAAATTATTTCAATCTATAATTACACTTACTGTTCATTTTGTCTGTTTAACATTCCTTTTTGTTGACTTCTTGAAAGTAAAATTACACAATGAAAGTGTATTGATCTCACGTTAAAACATCTTAAACTGAGGTAAGAATCTTTTCCCTTCCTTTTTCTTCTTATACATGTCTTATATTCAAGTTATTCAAGGTTTAAAGCGCGTCAAAGTATGCGGAAATACAAAAACAAAAGGCGCTCCATTTCCATTTCCATTCGCCTATAAGATTATCGTATACGCTAAAATGCACCATAAAATGCCCTAAAGTGGGGTTGGCAATCTCGAAGATATCTCAGCATCCCTACACGTGACCAGGCTGGGACTAATTTTTCCATGTAGGGGACGCTAAACCCTTCAAGATGCACCCCTCAGGGTGCGCGGGATGATATTTGGTCACTGTTTTAAGCGCGTCAAAGTATGCGCAAAGACATTTCGTACACAAAACGCGCTCTCCATACCCTACCTGACGCGTACGTCGGCGCATCGCTGACGTCATTAAGTCATATTTCCCATTCGCCTATAAAGTTATTTTATACGCTAAAATGCAGTTTAAAATGCCCTAAAGTAGTGTTGGCAATCTCGAAGATATCTCAGCATCCCTACACGTGACAAGGCTGGGACTAATTTTTCAATGCAGGGGACTCTAAACCCTTCAAGATGCACCCCTCGGGTGCGCGGGATGATATTTGGTCACTGTTTTAAGCGCGTCAAAGTATGTACAAAAACAAAAGGCGCTCCATTTCCATTTCCATTCGCCTATAAGGTTATCGTATACGCTAAAATGCACCATAAAATGCCCTAAAGTGGGGTTGGCCATCTCGAAGATATCTCAGCATCCCTACACGTGACCAGGCTGGGACTAATTTTTCAATGTAGGGGACGCTAAACTCTTTAAGTTGCACCCCTCGCGGTGCGGGGGATGATATTTGGTGACTGGTTTCAACAGCGTCAAAGTACGCGCAAATTCGCGACATTTCGTACACAAAACGCGCTCCCATATAGCTACTAAGGGGGAGCTAATCTCGAAGGTATCTTCGGAACCAAGAGTGATAGGAGCTTGGTTCTGGTATTGAAATTTACGTCTCACCATACCCTACGTCACGCGCACGTCGGTGCATCGCTGTCGTTATTACGTGACCGTTTCCATTCGCCTATAACGTTATTTTATACACTAAAATGCAGCACAAAATGCCGTAAAATGGGGTTGGCAATCTCGAAGATATCTCAGCATCCCTACACGTGATCAGGCTGGGACCAATTTTTCCATGTAGGGGACGCTAAACCCTTCAAGATGCACCCCTTGGGGTGTGCGGGATGATAGTTTTTGACTGGTTTCAACAGCGTCAAAGTACGCGCAAATTCGCGACATTTCGTACACAAAACGCGCTCCCATATAGCTACTAAGGGGGAGCTAATCTCGAAGGTATCTTCGGAACCAATTATGATAGGAGGTTGGTTCTGGTGTTGAAATTTACGTCTCTCCATACCCTACGTGACGCGCACGTCGGCGCATCGCTGACGTCATAACGTCACAATTCACATTCGCCTATAAAGTTATTTTATACGCTAAAATGCACCATAAAATGCCCTAAAGTGGGGTTGGCAATCTCGAAGATATCTCAGCATCCCTACACGTGATCAGGCTGGGACCAATTTTTCCATGTAGGGGACGCTAAACCCTTCAAGATGCACCCCTCGGGGTGTGCGGGATGATATTTGGTCACTGTTTTTAAGCGCGTCAAAGTATGCGCAAATTCAAGACAGCAAGATCCGCGCATGCATACCAAGATTATGGGCCTTGATAGTATAAAAAAACATGTAAACAATTGCTCGTTAACACGATACAGCCTTCAGTTTTGATTGTATCTCGATGAAACTTGTACAATATCTACATATCCATAAGAGCTCGGTTCCTTTCGAAAACCAGCCAGATCCGCCCATGCATGCCTAGATTATGGGCCTTGATATTAAAAAAATCAGTGTGTCAGTAAACAATTGCTCGTTAATACGATACAGTCTTCAGTTTTGATTGTATCTTGATGAAACTTGTACAGTATTTGGATATCCATTAGAGTTCAGTTCCTTTCGAAAACCAGCTAGATCTGCCCATGCATGCCTGGATTATGGTCCTTGAAATTATTACATTATGGGCCTTGATAGTATAAAAAATGCTATTGTGTAATAAATGCTTGTGAACATGATACAGTCTACAGTTTTGAGTATTCAGATACCCATAAGGGGTTGGATCTTTTCGAAAACAGTGTTGTTGACCACACAAACCCAGCCAGTAGAGCATAGACCCTTTTGGGCCTCTTGTTTCATATATAATTTTATTACAATCCATTTATTGTTTAACAATCATTGAATATATCAAATTCAAACTTGATTAATTCAAGTTACGAACAGTAACAATGTGCTCTTTTGTACAAGTTATATAATCCAACTTAAATAATGTAGGAGTTATGGCCCCTTGCTTTTTAAACAAGTATACATAGTTTGTCAGAATGTATATGGGCATTATATCTAAGACTAGTTTTATAATCCAAAGTTAGTGTTTACCCAACAGTGTCAGCCAATCAGGGGCGCTAGATTTTTAAAATGTCTCGTTTCGTATTTATTAAGAATCGTTACTTATGTCTGAAGACGGCTCTGCATGATTAAGTAAACTGCTAATACTGTGCATATAGTCACGCAAAGCAGGTAAAAGTCTGCCCAGGTTTAAAATCGCGGGGAAACAGTGACTCCTACTTAGCTAGAGTAACGATATATTTTAGATATTTATCAGAACTGGATGAACTGATTAATTTTGACTCTGACCATGTTAATACCACATTTATTGTCAATAAGTACACATATTTCCTCCAAATTCTAGTCAATAGGTGAAAACATTTTATTTAGCGGTAACATTTGAAGAAGGTAACATTGTTATCTGCATACTATAGTAATAGTCGTTACTTCCCTGTGCTGTATCCTAAGATACATTATAAGTGGGCATAGAAATGGTTCAAGAATTCTGCTGTGAACATTAACCGAGAGTATCGTTACTATGATTGACTTTCTGTGGCATTACAGTTTTTAGGTTACATAGCATTATGGGAAAAGACGTCGACTTATTCAAAACAATACCTTCAAGTTTTAAACTTCAACCCTGTTTGATGGTGCAAAAATGTAGGAAACTGGCTTTCTTTAATTGTTTGCTCAGATTAATGTGCTGTAAGGAAATATTCGGGATTGGTGCCGTCACATTTCCAGCTACAATTCATCTCCAACTGACAAATTTGAATAAACGTTCAATTACAGAAAAATTAAATTGTGTTTGCCCGTCCAAACTGCTTCAAGACACCATGGTATGTGGTTAACATTTAACTAATATAACATTTTAAGTGTTCCTAAAAACGCGTCATCACGGCGGCTATTTATATGTATGGACCAGCCTTGGAGAAACTATTGGGGCAGTCACTGTTTCAATTTTCATTTTAAATACAGTCGAACCCCGTAAATTATGTTATGAAATATTTAAATTTCATAAAAAAGACATGATTATTGATGACGTGAAGTCAGCTGCCTAGCGGCGTGAAGTTAGCGGCCATACGGCTTAGCGGTGTGAAGTTAGCGGCCTATCGGCCTGGCGGCGCAGCGGCGTGAAGTTAGCGGCCAAGAGGCCTAACTATTTCCTATTTTTAAGCAATTGTTCATGCGTTTTTTTGTTGTTGTTTTGGAAAACCATGATAAATCAATGCTTTTATTCATATATTAACATAGCGGTAAATGGTATTCTATTCAGAGCATTTTTATCTGCGTTTTCTTCTAAAACAATGATAAATAAACTGTTTAATGCACAAATTATAAATCTCAAGCGATTATCAACATGTTTCCAAAAAGTTGTCAGTTCAGCGGCCTAGCGGCGTGAAGTTGGCTAAAAATAATATTTTTAATAATACTTATAACTGGAAAGATATGAAACAATACCATTGCAATCTTAAAGTGTACTGCGATTTGCAGAAAAATATTAACGTAAGACAGCTGAAAATTTTTAACAAAAAACTCACACATTCATTTCAAAACACTACTATAGTCTATACATGTGAATCAGGTTAACAACCCTAAATTGTCCTTAATTAATATTAAACTCAGAAAAGTAAGATGATAAAGCGGCGATTGGTTTTAGCTGATTTAACTTATCTGTTTTAGTAAACAGATAGACCATCGCACCTGGGACCAATAATGCAATCACACCCAGAACGGTGGTACGGTGTTTGGAGTATCATCCCATGCAGTCCAGTACAGGCCAATAGTTTAGCTACGACTTTTCTTAATGCCTTTGAAATGATTTACATTCCATTTGTCCGCAGGTAGTGTTTTTCTGTTAAGGTTATAATGCGCTTCTTGTAATAGCGTTATCTGCAGCTGCTTTGGTAGAGCGTCGACTGTTTGTAGCAATGCTCCAGGGGCGGCAACATCAGCTTCCGCGTCGTGAGCATTGAAGTCAATGTTCAATATATTTTAGACGAAAGCAGATAATTTTGAGCTTGAACGTTTATGAAAGATGACTTTGAATAGCTTTAAATTATCCGCAAAACCATAAACCATATGCGAATGGCTTACACTACAAAGCAGGAAGTAATTTTTAATACTCTAGTGTCAAAAGCTGCATTGTGTGGTATCTGGACGGGGTTGTCAAATTTCTTCAACCACTCAGAAAACGAAGATGTATCGCAATTCAAGTAAGCGATGTGATGGTGGTCGGAATACCGGCGGGTCTAATGTATGGCGAAAACGTGTCGCCGGTATCGGAATGCTTACCTGACAGCGGAATTATGCCACTGTCGTTTGCTGAAATAACACATTGAATTATTTATCGGGTATAAAAATTATCTAGGTATAAGTACTATTTTTATTTATTACTACACCGGTAAACAGGCGGTCATTTTTATTCCCGACAAAATAAAAGCACTCGATGATACTGATTTTATCTTAAATGTAAGCTTCTTGAGTCATATTCAGCTAAATTTTCTTCTTTTTTTTGTAAACATGCATGTGTTTGATGGGAGAATCGGTCTTATAACTCCATAAACAATGTGTTTACAAATAACCGAAATACGTGTGAAGATTAAACATATTTGTATGGCACTGCATTCTCCGATTTCTCAAATGAGTCCTCATAATTGTGATATTAGATAAAATAACGAGCCATACTTACGTTTTATGATGATATCCGTTCTTTTGCTCTTGCTCGGAAGTGTCATTGGCTCTTTTTTATACACAACTCTTAAAAGAGTTGGAGCAACTGCTTCGCGGCCGTGTAAAACAACAAGAGCATTTTAACTGGAATCCAACGCTCGAAATTGTGAATAGTTTCATTCGCTTGTCTTTTTAAAAAGAAACATGAACCTGCAGCTAAATTTTTATTCACATCAAAGCATTAAGGTCTGGTTTTGTGATCACTAGCTTGTGTCGAATTCCGAAAAATGTATCAATCATTAATGCAAACCTATACAAATCAAATAAAACTACTAACCAATACACATTTTGTTATAGAAAATACTATTTCGGTTGCATTTGTTTAATTTTATTTTAACATTTCTTTATTGGTTATTACCATTCTTTTAGCATTCAATTTTCAAAATCTCACAATTTTACGCTAGCATTACGACTGTGTATATCAAAACAACGTTGACGTCAGCAACGTTAAAAACAAACGCTTCTGAACGCAGTGTTTTAAATTGGTTGCTTAATTAGCCCGAAAACACATATATTTCATTATATAACACGAAAGGCTGAATATCAGGCTATAAAATGTTAGAAGAAAATATAAAAAGTGCCGGGCATTTAAGGAAGTTTCTCTTCAAGGCCAGTCGTTGAACGTAAATATACGTGCACAATATCTAATGACAAGCAGCATATCTTCTTCACATTACATAATTGACACATTTGTTAAAAATGCATATTGTATTCAGTTATATAAATGTAGTGAGGTATCTTTACAGCAACTTCAATAACTTAATAAGGGTTGGGCAGATGATTGCCTCCCAAAGAATCAAAAGGTTAATAAAGGGGTAAGGTTTAAGATCTTTTTGCACTAACCGACGACGCCGATATAGATCATTTTAGCAAAAGTAAGGAAAACATGCCTGACACATCATTCTGGCCAATTTTCAAAGATTTATTTTATTTTGAACGTCAATTTTTACGAAGCAATGTTTCGCTTCACTTACTCCGTCCGTATTCGTTAAGAATTTACTTTAGTCATATATATCTATTCATTAGTACCGATGCGTTTATAGTTATAAGTTCTTGTGGGACATGTATTCCCGGTTGTCCGTCCACCAGTTAACAGGAATTGAACTCTGGCTAGTATGTATAGTAACTTGTGATTCATAGACAGATTGTTTACGCTATGTCACGTTTGTTCGAAGTTGTCTCCACGTTGTACTGCCTATGTAACAACACGCTTGTAACGACGTGGTAGTACAATGCGGAGGCAACACCGAATTTGAAAATTTCCAGTATTACAATATCACTTTAAAGCCCAGCTAACATTGCGTCCGAAATGAGATAATAGATGCGATGTTAAATCTTAAATGTTAATTTTGAAAATAAGATGTTCCGACAATATTTAACGCATATCGGCTTAAAGTGGAGTCTATGTTGCTCGTGATCAGATATTGATATGGTATTTTGGAAAGTAAAGTCTGGTGTTAATGTACATGTTCGATGGAAGACACAAAATAAATCCAAAGTATTGTAGGTTCTGCATATAGAATGTCATTAATAAATGTAAATGCACAAAAACGTGTTTAGAGTAATATCGATGTAATCTCTATAAAGAAAGGGAATCTCAACGATGAGATGAAAACATGTAATAAGCTCACAATTAGTCCTAATATCCATAACAAACGGGATCTATATATGCCCATGTCTTCATCATGAACGAAAAACTAATCTTTCCCGACCTCTGGCCAATCAATCCAACCAGCAATGTCGAATTCAGTTATTTTGTATTTTATTTCAAGAACATAAAATAATTTTTAAAAAAGTGACTTTTACCTACATCTTCCCGTAACTCAGTGAAGCGATTAAAATAGAAAAAAGTCATTCGAAAATACGAAATGTTGTTCATATAATTTATACTGTCTAATCAACACCATGGACATAACTTGATTATAGATTTCACGGAAACTTGTTTATTTCCGTACACTCACTCAGCGTGCACAAGAATTATTTATTTCAGTACGTCCTTTTTACGGGAACAGTACATGCCCGTTTGTACTAATCAATAATAATTAGTGTATACACACGCGCACGCACCCACTCCAAAAACACACTCACGCACACGCGCACGCACGCACGCGCAAAAGCGCACGCCAACGCATGCACACACACAAACGCGCGCCCACACACGCACGTGTACGCACACACACATGCACATTCGCACGCGCACGTACAGACACACACACACGCGAACATACACACACACACAAACATGCCATTTGACAAATGCTGAGAGGGTAAAATTGGATTCTCCAGTGGCAAATATTAAAAACATAAATGCATTATTTAACTAATTGTGGATACTTATAAGTCTGCATCTAACTGTACATTGATTGAGAAATTGACCGTGTATCTTATGGCTGAAAACGCAAAAATATTAAAACATTGGTTAGTGCTAAAAGATTTACTATGATGTTATATCGTCTTATAAGAAATGAATACCGTGTTTTCTGCAATTTTCTTTCAAATTAAACTGGATTTCCTTGTAAGAACCATTGTTTTTGACGTTTATTCATGATCAACCATGTTGATGTATTTAAACAATTATATCAATTTTGGTTAATCTATTTGCGAGTACGAGTGCATATTTAAATCTATTTATTGATCAACATATCGTAGTCGTGTGTCGGTAACAATCAGCTACAATCTGGGCACAGCTGGTCGCCGGTTTTCTTAAATAGCTCGCTATTGCTAGTAGGGCATTGTGCTCGTGGTCCAGTGGTAATGGATTTGAACACGTTACCATGGACACATTTCTAACAAAATTTCAATCTGCAATACTGGTGGAATTGCAGGAAAAATGCGTGTTTGCTTAAGTTTCTATGTATATACAGTATGGTACCAACAGACCACCAGCATTGCCAACTTTGGAGCTTATCAGGGTAACGACAGTCTCTATCGATTTCTCCTCTCAGTGCAATAGTAGCATTTAGATACGCTAGTTTAGCACTTATTTATCAACTGGACGCAATGTAAGATTAAGGAAGATAAGAAATACAGAATTTATGAGGGTCATAAAGATGACCCGACCTTTTATTATAAGTTGCGATAGAAAATTTCAATTTTGGAGGATTCTAGATTTAGCCATAATTAGGTGGAGTTGTTCTATAGGGGAAACGTTAGTTGATAAAGTACTGAAATATCAAATCATCTCTGATAAACTTACTTCTTTTCCATATTATATTTTTTGTCTTTTTGTTGGAAGTCTATAATTGATCGTTTATCAAGACATTTAATTGGGGCTATTTCCACACCTTTATTTTAACAGTTTGGTATTTTGTCTAACAGTGTAACACAAAATTGGGTGTGAAATATCGGAAAGGAACAGCTAAAATGAAATTTTAACTGCAGATTCTATCATTTAGTACCGGTCTTTAACGATATAAATTAAAATGCCATTAATGTTGTATTGACAATAAGACATGCATACCCTTTCATTCCATAACAACACGTTGATTTAATGGCATTTTGACACGTTATGAAAACCAAGTGCACTCGTTACTAAAAATATGCTGACAAAAATCCATGTTACACATTTTTTGCCTAATCAAAATAATTATATTTATCCTCAATTTATAAACATGTTTGGTTAAGAGCAAAATGGTAGATCAAAATGTTAACCATTAAGAATAAGATCTTTAGCATTTATTATTAACATGTTGACTCGATGTAGATATGTAAATTATTATCTTTGAATACCATTATTTATTATGTTTCATGGCCCGTATGTATTTCCAAAATTGCCAATGAAACTTGAAACATTAATATTTCAAGAAAAGAGTTACGTTTTAACTGTCTGTAATAGTCATTGCGGTTAAAACTGGGAATATTTTTTGCTAAATATATTACTTTCTTAAAAAATATTGACATTTCTTAACTACATATAAATGAATAATCGAGTATCATATATTATTTCAATAATATGATAATGATAAAAGGAAAAAAAATCCGAAATAGTTATGGAATAATTTTATCGCTATAAATGACAAGCTTCGTTGCACATGTCATACAGTGTCATAACCTTGCCGATGGATTATTTCTATCCTGCTTTGAATACGCCGCGGGGTGGGCCATAAAACCATTACCGTACAGTTGAATACACTATTTTTGGGCATCGATTTTCTACAAATTTTACATAATTGTTCAAAAAGGACCAAAAGATATTTAAAAATCCATTATTTCGAAAATAGCATTTGAAAGAGAAAAAAATCTGCATCGTAATCCGTTGGAAGCTAAGCGATCGGATGTCTATAATAAATTTAAATAGCAAAACATTTTTAGCTCCTTCTTATTTCAATGTAACTTTTAATGACCAACAAAACCTTTAAAAAGGACCAAAATGTAAAAATCATACAATTGATACAAAACCATCATCTTAAAGGGCAAGAATTATCATAACATATATATAGAAAGTAAGTTGATCTGTTGAAAGACTAAGTCGTGAGAACTGTTTAACCATATTTTCCCTATATAACTCTATAGGCACTTTCCCTACAGCGGATTTCTCCAAAGTTGGCAATGGTCTGAATTCCTGGCTCAAACATATGAACAATGGCAGATAAGGAATATTGCTGTGCTATGTGTAAAAACAATCGTGTATGATAATGCAACATATTCTGGTTATAGCCAAAATATTACTGCATGTTTGCAGTGGCAGATATATAGAGGGAGGCTAAAGTATCCATCCCATCCCCACTAGTTGGCCAGCAAATGATCAATAAAACATCTCACTTTAATTGATTTCTTAACATTTATGTTAATATGTATACAATGCATATACATAGGTTTTCATAAGTATGTCCGCTTTACTAAATGTATAAAAGTATCCTTGTATAACGGGTTGAAATGCATCATCGAGATATTATATGTATACATTCAAGAGCTCAGTGGAATAAACGTATTTACGGGGGGGGGGTGGACGGTTGTACCCTCCTCCCACCCATCCCCCAGTTGCTCTCTCACAGATTGACGTTCTTTGTCATTTATTTTATCCCTTCCAAATGACGGCAAAGTAATAAGGAAGTTGATTCCTTAAGAAAAAACTGCACTCACACAGATTGAAAGTTTTGTCATCTTCAAAAAAACTGTCGTCTCACAACCAGCTGATATTAGCACCAATGCCTTCAATTAAGTTATATAATATAATAAATACTAAACAGATCTCAATTAATTCGAAAACTGCAGAAAAAAAAACATTTTCTTAAAGCTGTAGTATAGCTTTTAGCAACAAAACCTCAGTTTTTAAACTTGACATATGTATGATATTTCAGGCATTGGCGTGTTAATGTGCCATGGCTTGATGATACATTGAAGACATGTAACACAGCTGCAATGTCAACCTGGGAGCTAGAGAATTAGGCGAAAGATGGATTTGGCGGACCGAATAGAAGAAATAATTGTGTTTAGTTCTGCTTTAAAGCCTACAAAAATGCTTAAACAGGCCTTATTCTGAGAAAAGACATGTTGTGTTCCTAGAAAACACTAGTTCTATCCAAGTGACAGCATCATGAGTGAGCCTAGCTTGCATCACAATGAAGCTAAACTAGTTTAACGATAGCTTTAATGTGAGCTGACTTTCAAACGTTTTAATATTTCTGTTGACTAGCTTTGCGAAACAGTGGATGTTGATTAGAAGTGATAGGCATTTAAAAGGTCAAGCCAAAATTGCCAATGAGACATTTTACTAAACTCCAGCGATGGGGAGGAAGATATACGTACAGGCAGATGGGGAGGGAGGTATACAGGGAGACGTGGTATGATATATACTGGGAGATGGGGAGGGAGGAATACAGGGTGATGATGATGGAGGAATACAGATGGGGAGGGAGGAATACAGGTAGATGGGGAGGGAGGAATACAGGAAGATGTGGAGGGAGGTATACAGGGAGATGGGGATGGAGGAATACAGGGAGATGAGGAGGGAGATATACACGGAGACGTGGTATGATAAATACAGGGAGATGGGGATGGAGGAATACAGGGAGATTTGGAGGGAGGAATACAGGGAGATGGGGATGGAGGAATACAGGGAGATGGGGAGGAAGGAATACAGGGAGATGGGGAGGGAGGAATACAGGGTGATGGGGAGGGAGGAATACAGGGTGATAGGGAGGGAGGAATACATGGAGATGAGGAGGGAGATACACACGGAGACGTGGTATAAAATATACAGGGAGATGGGGAGGGAGGTATACAGGGAGATGGGGAGGGAGGGATACAGGGAGATGGGAAGGGTGGGATACAGGGAGATGGGAAGGATGACAGGGAGATGGGGAGGGAGGAATACAGGAATATTTGGAGGGAGGAATACAGGGAGATGGGGAGGTAGGAATACAGGTAGATGGGGAGGGAGGAATACAGGAAGATGGGGAGGGAGGTATACAGGGAGATGGGGATGGAGGAATACAGGGAGATGGGGAGGGAGGTATACAGGGAGATAAGCTCTGTCGACGCGACTTGAAAAGTACGAAAAGTCGCGCAATATAGGATACTTTGACGCGTTAGACCGGTGACCAAGTAACATCCTAGACACAGAAGTGCATCTTGTAGGGTATAGGGTTCCCTAGCAAAACTTGTCCAAGCCTCGCCAGATGCAGGGATGATTATATATGTTCGACATTATCTTCACAATTTGAAGGCATTTGGCGGCATTTTAGCGTAAAGAAGTGCATTATACGCAAATGGAAACGGTGACACAATGGCGTCAGAGATGCGCCGACGGTCGCGTAACGTAGAGACCTAATTTTCAAGACCTGTCCCAACCTTTTAACATTTTTGGTTCCGGAGATATCTTCGAAAGTACGAAAATTCGCAAAATATGGGATTCTTTGACGCGTAAGAAACCGGTGACAAAATAAAATCCCAGCCGCCCCACCCCCACCCCCACGAAGAGTGCATCTTGTAGGGTATAGGGTCCCCTAACTGGCAAAAATGTTCCCAGCCTCGCCAGGTGCAGGGATGCTTAAATATCTTCAAAATAAACTACCCCATTTTCATGCATTTTGATGGCATTTTAGTGTAAAGGAGAGCCTTATACGCGCATGGAAGCGGTGACGCAATGACTTCAGAGATACGCCGACGGATGCGTAACTTAAAGAATCGAGAGACCTAAATTTAAAGAATAGTTCCGACTTCATAGCATTTTTGGTCCCGGAGATATATTCGACATAAGCTTCCCTTTATTCGCTATGTCGTAACGCGTTGAAAAGTACGAAAAGTCGCGAATTCGGGCATACTTTGAAGCGTTAGAAACCGGCGACCGAATAGCTTTCCAGGCACCCGACGAGTGCATCTTGTAGGATAGACGGTCCCCTAAATTGCAAAACAGGTCACAGCCTCGGCACGAGCAGGAATTCTGAGCAATCTTCGTCATTTACTACTAAATATTAAGGCATTTTGGCGGCATTTTAGCGAACAGGAGAATATTGTACGCGAAACGTTGACACAATGACATAAGAGATGCGCCGACAGTCGCATAACATAGGAAATCAAGAGATTTCAATTTCAAGACCGGTCCCGACCTCCTAGCAATTGTGGTCCCTGTTATGTTTCCAGTGTAATGTGTATAACAGACCGAAAACGGGATGGTTTAATATAGCTGTTTTACATTCATACATATACGCACACGATCATGAATCCAATCAACAACTGAACTTTCAATATACATGCAACTCTTAGCCGGAGGCGGGCTTATCATTCACGTGCATACTTTTGCACGCGCGGCAGTTTCCTTTCCATCGGGTAACTTAGTCCAGTGAACATCTAAACACTGAGAATGTGGCAGATCCGTGATCTAGTTCGATTTCTTGCCTCACCACTTAAAAACACTAATTGTCCTCCTGAAGGAACATTTAATGGATGATCCCGTGTGACACTATTATATACTATGCATGTAAAAAACTGGGAAGCTCTAAACAGGGTTACAGTCTGTCTTGCACTATGCTCCAAAACGAATGCTAAAATGAAGATCAATCTTATCGGAGCACTCGCCGAATAAGTTAGGCCAGAGTGCGAGTATAAATAAGCTGACACTCCAACATTGAGAATGCATCTGTCCATCTGGCAGGATCTGTTTAACGATGATGGTTGCAATGAAACACGTATTCAAATATTAACATGTCGGTTACACTGCAACACGCATTGAAATAGATTAAGATAGCACAGAAGGTTTTCACTACAAATGGTAAAGGTACGCAAATACTGTTAACTAATAAAACAATATCCTTTAAAAGTCTCTTTACCTTTATAGAAACAAAAATTAGTAAGCTTCGGTTGTTCCTGGTGTAAGTGATTTGAGATCCTTCGAGGAATTGGGGTATTGTCGAAAAATAACGTATTACGGCCACCACAACAATGAAGCAATACGGTACCCCAATAACGTGTGTGGTGGGAGAGAGAGGGGGGTCACCTATAGAAGAGATGTGCAAAGGCTTTACGGTGATAGTGAGAAAATATTATTACCTTACTTACATTACCACTTTCAACATTTTCCCGGGCAATTAAATTTCATTTATTTTATAAGTCGGTCTGTATGGTGGTGGTGTTAGTAGTTTATACTACGGGTCCCGGCGTGAGCACATTGAAGTGTCCCAGAGTGACAGTTCAACCATCGCGAACCTATCCTGGGCAGAACCAGTACTAGGTGCCTTCACCTCTGCAAGGAACTGACAACTTCTGTACATGCCAGGGGCAGTGGTACAGTGCGAATGGTCGTAGAAGGGATTTCATAACCAATCACAACAGAAGTGACCTGGTCCGCCCGGGAATCAAACCCAGGTTGTCCGATTCAGAGTCCGTGATTGGTTGATTGACATTATCACGTGATGTTATCAGTGTATCCTTAACATGTCAACAAAACCACCACGTTTATTAGAGTCCCGGTAGTCGTGTGGACAAGCCGACTGTTTTTTTTTTATATATTATTGGGTTCGAACCCCACTAAAACCAAAATACTTTTGTATGCTAAAACTGTATTTTTTCTGCAATTTCGATATCATAGGGTAAAATAATGATAAAATACATGTTTTTAGATGCATCACCGGGAAACTAATTTTTGTCGAAAACATAAGAGAGTCACTTTAAGGCCGCCTAACCCGACTGTAATATTTAGACTGTCCTGTTCGTTATCGTTTTCTTCGGTCCGCTTTCTTGTCAGCCGTTGTGTTCTTTTGATAGTACTATTGCCACCACTTGGCGCGAGTAATCTAATTAATTCATTCCATTAATCAATCGGTCAATCAGTCATTTAATCCAATGCCGTAAAAGCAATGAAATGATGTCTTTCTATTTTATATATTACCATTTATTTTAACAAGCAATATGTTATCTTCAGTTCAATATATTCAAATTTATATATTTTTTATGAACTAGTACTTCGAAATACCAGTGTTAGTTTATCATTTATTAAAATATGTTCCTTCTCAGTTCCTGGTATATATTATTTTCAGAGAATATATTGTAAACTGTCTTCAATTTTATTATATTTTATTATTTCTCAGTCATAATTCGTTGGCTTTAGTCTCCGCCATTTACTTCGTTAAAAATAGTGTAGTATAACCTTTCCGTGTATAAAAAAATATATTAGTTACTTCCCCTAGAACCAACTTTAACATTGACAATATAAATAAGGTAAATTAATTTTACTATTTTATCGTGTTTCATGCCACTGCTTAATATTTCCGGACGCTTATAGCAATTCAACGGTAATACCAAGAAATGGACATGTAAAATTATAGCTGAAAGGTCTAAATTATTATTTTTGGTATGTAGTCTGGGTAGTCCAAATAATTGTACGTTGACAGATTTTTTTTAGATTTTTGATATGGCAAATCCTTCACGTACAAATTGTTTAGTATCAAAAGTGGGTAGTTGTTCCGATCAGGATTCCGGGTTAAAGCATATAGCGTCTATAAAATATCATAAAAACAAGAAATATTACCAGATAATGTTATTTTATATTAGTTCCGTACGCACACAAAAAATATCCAACTTATAATTATGAGTTTGACGGCTTTTCTTCATTTCATTCTGTCAAAACGTAACGATATATACATGAAGGGCACCTGCAAGGCTTCAGGGCACAGTTTTAAATCGCTCGGAACATTTCGGCCATGGCCGAGTTGTTACGATTGTATAACGAGATCTGTCTCGAAGCTTTGTCGGAGGAGGCCGAGTTATTACGATTGTATCGAGTTGTTCCCCTTCGCATAATTGTTATCTGTGTCAGTCAACTTTTGTTTTATTAGAAAGGTAAACAACTTGTTTTAATGCATTAAATGCTTGTTTAGTGCAAAATAACATTTCACTTACATGGCAAAATATGAATTTAACTCTTTATGATCAATTTCAACCATAAAATACTTCACTTAAAACAATTTCAATATTTTTAAAACACCCCCGTTTTTTGCACATTCCCGTTTAGACGTTAGGGATTGGAAGAATCCCGTATAACACGTCTATTATTTTAGACTAGTAGTCTGGGATGTACAGCTCATTATCATGCACCAATTATAGTCTAAAATAATAGACGTGTAATTCTCCCCAACGTCTAAACGGGTTTGTGCAAAAACCGGGGGTGTTTGAAAAAAATGGAAAATAAAGGTGTATATTCATATTTTACCATGAAAGTGCAAAGCTATTTTGCACAAAACAAGCATTTAATGCATTAAAACACATTACTTACCTTTCCAATAAAAGGAAAGTTCACTGACACAAACAAAAATTATGCCAAGCGGAACAACTCTACCCAATCGTAATAACTCAGCCACCTCCAACAAGCTTCGAGATAGACCTCGTAAATACAATCGTAACAACTGGGCCATGGCCGAAATGTTCTGATTGTTGTAAAATTGTGAACTGCAGCTTTGCCCTTCATGTATATATCATATTTTGACAGAATAAAATGAAGAAAAACCTGTCAAACTCATTATTATTTGTATTTCTTGTTTTTATTATATTTTAAAGATCTATGCAATATCAGTGCTCCAGCTAGCCTGTTTTTCAATGGCGCAGCGCCCGGGCCCCTTTTCTTATCGCCCTGCCCCCTTTTTGAGTAGTGCCCTTTTCACAAATGCTCTATTAGCACCAATTAACCCGTTTGTGCCCTTTTTACTATTGAAATCATTATAAAAGATTGGCAGCCCTTAATCCGCTGTCATAATTGAGACAAATTACATAATACTTATGATAATAGTGTTCCCGCTAGGTGTCACCATGCCCCCATTGACTGCTTAAAATATGCCGTACTGCCCTTTCATCTTCCCATGTGCCTTATCCAAGTCATATGACAGCTAATTGTGTATTTGTGTAGTGAGCAGACGACCTGTGTATTCATAATCGGTCATCTTCTAATCCAATAATTAAGAAGAGACAAATAGGGAAACATCGGCAGGAGGCGGAGCTATTGAATGTCAGCCAATCAGAATATACATTGAGAATTCGTTCATTTAATGATGAAAGTTCGTAAAATGCGATAGAAAATGCGAAGGGATGGTGAAAAATGTTGTCAAGCACAATTAAATCTTTTAAAATAATTGTTAATTGTATTGTACTGACGAAAATCGTCATTTAAACATTGTTGATTTGAACCAGACGGTCACTGCCGATTTGTAAACGTAACAAAGGTGGCGCTAACACAATCAAATACTTCACTATTTCAGTAAATGTTTTTTAAAGTTTATTTGTAAAATATTCTTGATGAAAATTTCATTGTAACCCACAAATATATGCTGATGCTTTATGTAGTGTTTACCTATCATGGTTACGATCATGTCAAAATTCGACGAAACCGCCATTTTGTCAGAACGAATTTCGGAGTTATTTTATCAATGGTCTATGTTTTATAAGTGATTTTTTAAAGAAAGGGCTGTGATTTTTATTGTCATTTTATTCTAAAACATTAGCATATTAAACATTATTTTACCATAGACAATTAAAAACAGCCAGGCTGAATGTAACATTCGTACCCAATCCCGATCTTACCAAACTAAGGTTCGTCACCTACATATTTGTTTTTTGTGTATTTATTTATTTGATTGCTTCAAATGTTTAACTGTCTTCGATTTTTGGAGAAATATGTGACATTGCACTAAAGGAGACTCCAGACAAGTACAATCATACTACCACAGACAAAAAAGACAAATTTTAATTTTGATATTCAAACACACCCTTCCAAATTTGGAGAAAAAAACAAACTTTTGTTCAAGTCTGGAAATCATGGAAAATGATTTAAATTGAGTATGAAAACAAATCAAATTCTAGGTGGAGACCCCCCCCCCCAAAAAAAATAAAAACAACAACAACAAACAAACAACCTTGTGACAGGGGTGGACCCCTCCCACAACCACCCCCAGTCGCCCCTACACGACTCATGTAGTTTGCCCTTTTCAAAACTCCACCCTGCCCTTTTCAAATCCTGGCTGGAGCACTGAATATGCTTTAACCCGGAATCCTGATCGGAATAACTTCCCACTTTTAGTACAAAACAATTTGTACGTGAAGGATTTGCCAAATCAAAAATGTAAAAAAATCTGTCAACTTACAATTATTTGGACTAGCACCAATTAATAGTGTGAAATTCAATTAATGAATTATTAGACTTACATGTAAGTGCATTAGAATTATAAAACAAATGAGATAGATGTCACACTATATAGCCTCTATAATAAATAATATCACAATCAGCGGAAAGCAAGTGAAAAATACATCTCAAATTTGCTTTTCGCCTTTCATGGAAAACTAGCAAATAATTTGAAGTCAAAACCAATATTATTAGTGTAAAGCAAGGCAAATGGCATGAAAACATCGAATAACCAAATCATGGGTTTGACCTGCTTTAAGATGTTTTTTATGCCAATTTTAAAAAAACAAGATGTATGGTGGTATCCAGTAAGTTGTCTGCTCAATCACTTTAGGACCCTTTGTCCAATCTTCACTGAACTGGTCAGAATGACTTTTGGCATAATACATTGCACAAGTACAAAAACCAGCCATATGGCTCTAGTAACTCCGGAGTTATGACCCTGGTTTGGCAAAAACTGTATTTACAGTGTCTGCTCTCTAAATTTGGCTTAACATACAACCACTTATCACCAAACTTGGTGTCCTAGAATTTAGATAGGTGTATTTTGTGACAAATGGTGCTCTTTAGTCTTGGTGGCATTGCTTTCGCTGTTTTCCTTGCTTTTTGTAAAAATCATTTGTTTTTCAAGTTTTTCTGTGCTTTTGGGTTGCTTTTTAGCTTCCATGAAAGCCAAAAGCTTGATAAAGCAAAGATTCTTTGCATTTTGCTTAGCTTTTTGATGTTTTTATGCTTATGACTGTGCTTTTCTAAAAAATATTGCTTTTCCCTGGTTTCCTTGCTTTTTGCTTGTTTTTTATGCCCCCGAAGGTGGGCATATTAAAATCGCACCGTCCGTCTGTCCGTATGTCCGTCCGTCCGTCCGTCCGGCTCTGTAACTTTCCCTTGTATGGACAGATTTTAAAATAACTTGCCACATGTGTTCCACATACCAAGACGACGTGTGGCGTGCAAGACTCGTGTCCCTACCTCAAAGGTCAAGGTCACACTTAGTGTTTATTCACAATGGAGTGCTGCATATAACGACATAGAGTATAGGTTGTCGTGTCCGGGCTGTAAATTTTTCTCTTGTATGCACAGATTTTAAAATAACTTGCCACATGTGGAACACATACCAAGACGACGTGTCGCGTGCAAGACCCGTGTCCCTACCTCAAAGGTCAAGGTCACACTTAGTGTTTATTCACAATGGAGTGCTGCATATAAGGACATAGAGTATAGGTTGTCGTGTCCGGGCTGTAACTTTCCCTTGTATGGACAGATTTTAAAATAACTTGCCACATGTGTTTCACATACCAATACGATGTGTCGCGTGCAAGACCCGTGTCCCTACCTCAAAGGTCAAGGTCACACTTAGTGTTTATTTACAATGGAGTGCTGCATAAAAGGACATAGAGTATAGGTTGTCGTGTCCGGGCTGTAACTTTCCCTTGTATGGACAGATTTTAAAATAACTTGCCAAATGTGTTCCACATATCAAGACGACGTGTCGCGTGCAAAACCCGTGTCCCTACCTCAAAGGTCAAGGTCACACTTAGAGTTTATTTACAATGGAGTGCTGCATATAACGACATAGAGTATAGGTTGTCGTGTCCGGGCCGTAACTTTCCCTTGTATGGACAGATTTTAAAATAACTTGCCACATGTGTTCCACATACCAAGACAACGTGTCGCCTGCAAGACCTGTGTCCCTACCTCAAAGGTCAAGGTCACACTTAGTGTTTATTCACAATGGAGTGCTGCATATAAGGACATAGAGTATAGGTTGTCGTGTCCGGGCTGTAACTTTCTCTTGTTTGGACAGATTTTAAAATAACTTGCCACATGTGTTCCACATACCAAGACGACGTGTCGCGTGCAAGACCCGTGTCCCTGCCTCAAAGGTCAAGGTCACACATAGTGTTTATTCACAATGGAGTGCTGCATATAAGGACATAGAGTACAGGTTGTCGTGTCCGGGCTGTAACTTTCCCTTGTATGGACAGATTTTAAAAAAACTTGACACATGTGTTCCACATACCAAGACAACGTGTCGCGTGCAAGACCCGTGTCCCTACCTCAAAGGTCAAGGTCACACTTGGTGTTTATTCACAATGGAGTGCTGCATATAAGGACATAGAGTATAGGTTGTCGTGTCAGGGCTGTTACTTTCCCTTGTATGGACAGATTTTAAAATCACTTGCTACATGTGTTCCACATACGAAGACAACGTGTCGTGTACAAGACCCATGTCCCTACCTCTAAGGTGAAAGATACACTAAGCGTTTATTCACAAGGGAATTCTGAATATAAGGACATAACAGTGTAGGTTGTCAAGTATGGGTGGTATTTTTTTTATGTTCAGAGGCATTTAAAATAACTTGCCATATGTATTTGACACGTAAAGGCAAGATCAACTTTTCATGTACTGACCTTGTTCGTAGGTCAATGTCACATTCGGGGGCATTCGTCACATACTGTGACAGCTCTTGTATTCCATATACTTCTGGCTTTTTGCACTTTTCTGTGCAAATTGACATGTTCTTTGTTACATATCTTGTTATGGATACAGTATATATATGTATATAAATTAGGGATGCAAACAGATGGCAAAATCGATATTCGAATATTCGGTAATTCTTTCGAACAAATATTCGAATATTGGATTACCATAACATATTCGATTAGCCCTACTTTGTTGTAACCACTTCTAGCAGTGCACCCTGAATTTCATCAAATGAGCCTCTAAAATTCCTCATTTCTAAAAGACAAAAAGTAATACACTATGTACAAAGAATAAACTATTTTTATTCTTCTGCCTTCATATTTGTAAACAATGTGAATGTGATGGATTTCTGGTCAAATGGCGTTATGCGCCCTTGGAGGCTTTCTGTAGGACGAGCAGCCTCGTTCTGGGATTGACCTTTACTTAATAAAAACAATAAATAAAAAAACTTCACGGGAACTAGTCTCTTCCTTAATTGGCAAAGGCATTTAAATTTACTGAACATAATTGATTTTTTTGTATCACCTGTCTTATAGCCAGTTATTGTAAAATTATGGGGGCTTTTTATAGTACCCGACAATATGTCCCTAAATGCCATATGACGCGTGTTTAGTGTATTGTCATCACATTCACACCTGGCATTAGAGGCCAATCATTGTTAAAAACAAGACAAACGCACTGAAACACAACAACAGAGTTGTAGGCAAAAGGTTTATTATTAAATTTATTTAACAACAAATTATCGAATATTCAAATACCCATTTTGACAATCAAATACCAAACGTTTGATTGAATATTCGAATATATATTCGAATAATCGTTTGCATTCCTAATATAAATATATATAAAGGGTAAAAAAATCAAGAGAATAGGGAAACAACACAAATTATTTAATTTTTTTTTTTTTTTTAAATAATAACATAAAGAATGTATATGAGTTAAAATAATGGGTGTTTATTTATAAAGTAACAAATATCATAAAACAAAACACCTTTGAATGACTTAAACCACCACAGTGCTGAGTTATCGATAAAAATATGAATGAGATAGCCCTCGGACACAGGTTTGCAAAAAATCCAAAATATGAGTTTCCCTTAATAAAATCATGTGTGCAATGCTGTAAACAAATAATATCCAGTTCAATGAAGAATTATTTGTTTTAACTCCAACCTTACTCTATACATTGTTCATGAATAAAATGCACTACTTAAATTGGTTTAAGTCATTCAACAAGTTTTGTTTTGTTTATCATTTCTTTCCACATCATTGGCATCAAGCAATTTATTTCGGTTGATGACTGCCCACACATAAAATGGCAAGTTTGACAAATTTACAGTGGTGTGTGAAAAATCAGTGTATAATTGTGATCTTGTTCAGAATGCAATAGCTGCAGAAATGCACATGCACTACGAATAATTCATGTTATTTATTTTTTAGCCAATAACTTTGAATTTTGTGTACAGTAACAACATGTGGATTGCTTTTGGGTCCATTCTATCAGGCCTATAAGGTCTATTCACCATTGCTAAAAGTAGAGATTTGGTTTCCTGTGATTAATTTGAGTTTTGTTCATCATGTGCACACTAAACTTCGTGTTAAGAACATGTGAACATTCCAAATTTAATGTTTTATGGCTTAAACCATTACTAACGCTTTAAGAAAAATGCATAACACATCAATTTTGGAGTGGAAATATGAAAATCTGCGATCTCATCTTTTGTCATCAGTCTTGTATCACTGGTTTGAAGATATTTATGCAAAAATTTGCTCATTCCAAGACAAAAAACAAAAAAGTTGTGAAAACGTTCAATTTGTGAGAGTGTATTTTTAAGACAGACAATTAAAATACATTTTGTTTGAAAATTATTAAAAATCAACATTGCTTTATTGTGACTGGGTGATGGCTACTTTCATATAGCTCTAAAATTTTCAATGGAACTTCAAATCCAACATTGTTTTACTTTGCAATGATTTACACTTGTAAATAATGAAGTTTTAAATGTAAAGAAAAACCAAGGATTATCTTAAATGGCAAATAACATGGGTAGTGACTTCTCAAAGAGGATTTTTTCCCTCACTTTATATCACATGACTATAAATTAAACCACAGTTGTACCATCTCATAACTTTAGGTTTTAATACCTTAATATATCACAAGTTTCTATGCGTTTGTTGTTAAAATTAGTTTAAATTATGGTACTCAGTGATGTCAGAACTTCTCTAGTGGTAGTGGTATAATGCTTCCTAATATGGATCATTGTTTTTTCATCTTCTTTTTGTTGATGTACATGTTTGAACTTTTGAAAATCAGTTATAATCTAAAAATCATGATGCTTTTATTCAAACACAGTATATTCAGTCATGTTTGGACTGTATAACTTTGTCATGCAAGGAAGGATTTTCAAAATAAATGAGCAACATGCAGTGTGCAAGACCAATGACTACTTCATAGTTCAAAGTCACACTTGGAGTTTAATTCTGTGTATATGCACAAAGATAATATAAAGCCATGTGCCGCATGCAATATTCACGCAAAGAGCTGCAGAAACAAGCTCAGTAGCAAAAAGTTTAAACATAAACCCGGTTTAACCCTTCCTCAAAAAGGTCAAGGTCACACAAACCATTTCTTTATTATGGAATCCTGCATAAATGAATAACCAGTATAATTGGTGGTGTATGGGCTGTAACTTTGTCAAGCATAGAGTGATTTTTAAATGAATTGGCACATGTCTTCTGTACAAACGATTGATGTGTCAGATGCAAGACCCATGTCCCTATCTCTAAACTGCGTCACACCTCCACATTTGACGCCAATGATCATGGGGGCCGGAATAAGATTTTTGTTTTTGATAGCTCTTCCTGAATGTTGGCATAATATATTGAACTGGATGGAACTTCGGGGCCATTTGTCACTTACTGTGTCATTTCTTGTTATCATTTTGAATTTATATTAATAGAAAACAGAATTTGTTAACATCATGGACACTATAATTGCCATATCTAAAAATCTTGAAGTGTCTGACAAATCTGACAAAAAATCACTTCTGGTTATGAAAAATATTGGGTTTTATAACTTCGAATGTAAAATTAATACTTTTGGAATATGTTCATTTTTACAGTTGTGCAAAATAGCTGTTCAAAATACTGGGAAAATGATGATAGGAAATTAAGAAAGTATAATAAGCTTTACTATAGGCCTGCATATGCATAAACTACACTCATGTACACTACAAACGCTTTTTAAAAAAAATATGTCCATTAATATAACAAGGACAATATCAATTAAATATAAACTTTTTGTTGTTTTCAGAAATGTGACTTGGATTCAGCAGCAGCATGCCTTACACCAGGAGCAGGAAGCGGATTGGGCGGATACGACCAATAAAAAAGCGGAAGCGACGTTCCGTGCCGGCCCAACAGAGCCGAGATGAGCCCATTATTGAGTATCTTGAAGGTAATGATGATATGTTTTCATTGGGTTAGCATATATTTATAAAATGAGTGTAAATTGATGTCGATATGATATAAATAAACAAAAAGTACCACATGTTTTTGGTGATTTACCTTCTATTCTTGTTTTTTATTGTCGAGGGCTGGGGTTGGGGGGCTCAAACAGGTGTTTTTAAAATTCGCTGAACTGTGTTAATCCTGATGTTATTCCATTTTTCAGATATTCATTTTAGTTAAATGCTTATTGAGAGGTTTTAAAAATATATTCAATTCTATTTTGAATGGTGAAGAATGGATAATTGTGGTACATTCACCCTACAATGAAAAAAGCATTGTTCTTGTTTTTGCAGACATAAAAGGTACAACTGCCATTCCTAATGCAGCGGACATAAACCATAGCCGTGAATGCAATGAAAACAGTGAACTATGGAAAAAGTTGGGTATTACAATAGAAAGATATGATGATGATAATGAGAGTGATGCAGAAGAAGTCAGCAATGTAAAAGGAATACAAAAAAGTATCAATGAAGGCAATGAAATCTTAAACGAAGATAAAGACAGAAACCGTATTAAATATGAAAATATTAGAATCAATATTGTAAACACCAATACCAGTATCACAGGATTCTCGCTAGAAGATAAAGGCGAGGTAATACCATTTTCAGACAATCAAATAGTTGTTAAAACAGAAATATTGGATGATTCAGAGTTCAACTCCGCACATCAGTCCAAATATGATGACCATTTTTTGGGCAAGGAAGTTGGAGGTAACACATACATGTATGTAGACACTCCAAAACTGTGTTTAAGCAGAGAAACAGATAATGTAATTGAGTACAAAAACCCAAACTATGAAACTGATAACCTATGTGTTAGGATTAAATCGGAACCAATTGAGAATGGAAACCCTAGCCAGGCTAGTTCAGAGGAACAGTTAGATAACAGCTATCATACTACTGAAAAAAAACTTCATGGTAGTGCAGAGTTGCATCTGGATAACTGTCATCATGCAACTGAAAAACCACTTCAGGGTTGTTCAGAGTTGCAGCTGGATAACATTTGCCATAGAACTGAAATTAAGATAGAGCTTGATGACACTAACATTGTAAATGGCACGATGGATAAACACCAAATTGATTGGGTAATAAGACAAAGTGAACCTTATAGAGATGGAGAAGATGAGGTAGTGTCAGTCATTCCAGCAGTTGGTGAAGAAAACGACATAGCTGAAGCAAATGTAGATGACAGAGGTAATTATCAGGTTACACAATACATATGTATTTATAGGCTAAATTTCCATACTAATATTACAATGAAAAATACATGGATAAGCCAAGAATTCGAAAACTTAACAATTCAGACTTTTTCAGACTCATGATAAGCTCAAAGTTGCCCCCCTCCCCCCCCCAAAAAAGGCCATGGGTTACAAGTTCACTATAATCACATTTTATAAATATGTGATAGTTATGTAAAGTTCACTCTGGAAGCAAGGGCAGCAAGTCTAGCTATATTTTCTTTCTTTGTTTTGGCCATTGAATAATTGGCGATTTAAAGAAACAAGGGAATATATGTTATATTTTATTAAATCTAAAAAATAGTCACTTTTAAAGTAAGTATTGTTCTTTTTATAGGTTTATAGGTTAACCTAATTATTATATTTCTTAATTTCTAGATTATCTTTTCCTTAATAATGAATTTATTAATCAGATTTTTCCTTTGAACTAGACCATTGTTAGCTACAATCTAATAATTTGCATTGATAGTTAATACATCTGCTATGAACAATTATTTAATTCATGTATTATATTGTGTAAGTTGAGAGAATGTTAATCTTATCAATATGTGTAATTCTATCAACTCCTGAGAGTTTATGGCAGTTTATTGATTTTATTGGAAGGTGCACTTAAGACAATTGCTTGTGAACATCAAATTATGCCCTAGTGGTCAAATCTGGCCACTCCCCGGGGTTTTCTGTGGACTTATGCAGTGAATTCATAAAAATCTTTTTGTCTGAAACCACTAAACCCAGACCTTTAATAATGTGTACATGTAACTAGCATCACATAGTAGCATGTGCAAATTATGCCCCTGGGGTAAATTATAAGCCGGTCCCACCCCTTTCGACCTTCTTTCTTATTTTTGAAGTTAGGACCATTATTTATACGACAAGCTACAGCAACAAGCTGAGAAGTAAAAACTTTTCACATAAACCCGGTTTTATGGCACTGGGTAAAAGTCAAGGACATAGAACATAAAAACAAAAAATCACAAACAAGAAACATGAAGAACAGCACAAAACTCCACAAACAGTACAAAACTGGGTATGTTTATCAAGGATTGTTCATCAAGGATTTATCATGTTTACAATTCTGAAAACAAATAGAACTGTGCTTGGATGACCTTGTCTGTGACCTTTTGGCCTACTTTCTTTTTAAGCTATAGTTATGAAATTTTGACCAACTGTGGAGTTTTGAAAACAAATATCAATGTTGTCCTAGGATGACATTGACTGTTACCTTTTGACCTACTTCATTTTGAAGTTACAGCAATGAAATATGAACCATATGTAGTTTTAAAAACAAATAGCAATGTTATCCTTGGATGACCTTGACTTTTACCTTTTCACCAATTTTCTGTTTTTAAATAACAGCAATGAAATTTGAACTTGTTTAATAGAGTTTGAAAACACATATCAGTGTAGTCCACTGATGACATTGTCTATGACCTTTTGACCTACTTTCTTTTTTTAAAGCTACAGCTATGCAATTTTGACCACATGTACAATTTTGTAAACATATCTCAATGTTGTACTTGGATGACACTGACTGTGACCTTTTGACCTACTTTGTTAAACTTTAACCTGCAGCAATGGAATTTTGACCATGTGTACAGTTTTCAAAACAAGTATCAATGATATCCTTGGATGGTATTGACTGTGACCATTTTGTCATACTTTTTAAAAGGGACTGTCTCACAGATGAAAAAATAGCTAAAAAAAATACAATTGTCGAAAAATGACAAACTTGGCATCGATGTGTTCAATGCATTGAAACTTAATTATTGAAGTACCACATAGTTTACAATTTATTTAATTACAATTTATTTAAGTTTAGCAGTTATTTCGTATTTTTCCATTAAAAAAAGTTACTGGGTATGTCTTCCGGGTAGAATTCATTCCTTATGCGTGATTTGCTAGTCGGCGTTATCACGTGATATTACCGAGGTAGGTTTATAGCTTAATTTATGTCACCCTATAATTTAAGCCTTGATAGCTCAGTAGGGAAAACGCCTGACATCAATTTTGGCGACGCGGGTTCTAACCCGGGCTCCGACACATATTTTCTTTTACATTTTGGTACTTTTATTTACAATGTTGACATCAAAGCATAACACACTCTATTAGATAATTGTCCTGAGATTCGTTACAAAAAAAAATGACCATGCTCATAAATTTGAAAACAAATATCAATGTTGTCCTTTGATGACTTTGACCGGACCTTCTGACCTACTTATTATTTTTGAAGCTACTTAAATGAATGTGTACAGTTTTTTAAACAAATATCGACGCTGTCCTTGGATGACATGGACAGTTACCTTTGACCTACTTTGTTATTTTTCAAGCTGCAGTAATGAAATTTTGACAGTGTTCAGTTTTGAAAACAAATTTTAATGTTATTCTCGGATTACCTTGACCGTGACCATTTGACCTACTTTTGTTTTGGGGAATCTGCAGCTATGACATTTGACCATGTGTACAGATTTGAAAACAAATTCCAATGGTGTACTTGGATGACCTTTGAAGCTTCTGTAATGAAATTTCGAGCATGCGTACAGTTTTGAAAACAAATGTCAATATTTACATTGTCAGATGACCTTTTGATATACTTTCTCATTTTTTAATGTACAGTTTTGAAAGTTGGGCCATATGTACAAATTGAGAACAAATATCAAGTTCTAGTGATTAAAAACTTCAAATGGGTTTACTTAGGTGAACGACAAAGGGCCATTAGTGGCTTCTTGTTTAAACTATATTTAAAAGAGTGATGTCACTGGAACGTATGTCCTCCTATAAGAAATCGGCGTCTTTGTTTATACAGATAAAAACTGAGTTGCATAAACATTCATATTATTCTTTCCAGGTGATGCTACCATTCCTGGACTTCAACGGTTACATACACACTGCAAGCCACCAGTAACTCTTCCTGAGCCTGTTATAAGCACACATTATGCTGCACATGGATTACTTGATAAGACTCAGCAGCATTTTAATGACAATGAAACTCTCAGTTTTGATTGGAAAAGGCACATATGTATGATAAATGAACACCCTATAGATGACCAAGATGAACTGATCGATAGACACATGGTGAAATGTCAGTTTCCCGACTGTGGCTGGTCATTTTCAACGAAAGCTAAACTAAAAATTCATATTCAGCTAGTGCATATCTCTCCTTGTCCATCGTTCTTCAAATGTAATATCGAGGGCTGTACATTCTTTTCTTACGCGAGCGATCGTCTAGTGGGTGATATAATAAGAGAACATGTACATGAACATAATGCGTTGTTTAGTTTAACTTTTAATCCTATCTGTAGCAGTTTTTTCGTTTGTGTGAATTGTAATTACATTACCCTTTCTCACAGTGAAATGCTAACTCATAGGACATATGTTAATGGATGTAGGTTCAATGGAATGTTGGATGGAGCTAGTAACACACTAAGTGATGATGCTGAAGACAGAATGTGTCTTATTTGTAGGGCGTGTGTCAGTGAAAATTACTATGAAAATCACATTGTGAATAAGCATTCGATTATATGTGTTCACGAATATTGGAGGTATGTGAGAGGCGATGAATTTCTGTACACTCTCGATGAAATGGGACCCAATTCCGAAAATACAGAAACTAAACTAACGGAGCTCTGTTTTAAGAAAGAGACAATAATCGCTGAAAATGAATCCCATAGTGTGAACTCTAACATTGCGCTTGCTACCACGCCTGAAGGTTTTAGCAGATTGCAACGAAGAAAGAAGGAAGAAAATGCTACTTCCACTGACAAATCTCACCAAGCAGTCATAGCAACTGTGCGTAAAAATGCAAAGCGAAAAGTACTTTACTGTCCATACACGGGATGCAATGAAAGGTTTCGTTCCGCTGTAACACTACGGGATCACTGTACGAGCAATCATCTGGTGTTAGAAACAGAAAAGCTGCCGTTTGTTTGTAGGATAGGATGTGGGAAGAGATTCTTGCATAAAAGTGTATTGAAAAGGCATCAACTTTCATGCAAATTTGCGGCTTGTTGACAGTATTAAATGTTTTACATACGTATGTGCTTTTCCCGACTCATATAGGTACTGTTACTATTCAGTAACATTTTACATTTTGTTTTGTGAATGGCTGTTCATTTCACTTGTTTTAATGGTATGATGTTTAATGAACAAACTATTGGTATTTAACATAAAAATAACTCTAAATTTACCTGTGTTTCTTTGGGTATTCGATAGATATGCATATGAATATCAAACAAAGAATTCAATGTAACTATACTTTATTCTACGACATGGTATATAGACAGAAAATTATTTATAGAAAACAATGTCTATGAAACACGAATCTAAGTCAGCTATAAAATATAATAAGTATCTTTTTGCTCTCAAACACATTTGGGTAGGAAATAAAAGGTCAAATAAATGTCCCGTGTTAGTAGTGATAAAAAGTCCCCACGGTAAGCACACGTCAATCGAATTATTGACGACTCATAAAATATCAATGTGCGTAGGAATTCAGTGCGATATTTTAAAGCTGCACTCTAACATATTTATCGTTCGGAAATTATTTTTTATGGCTAAAAGTGTTACTAACGGTTTAAGAAAAATGCCTGAAATATCAATTTTTGAACTTAAATACGAAAATCTGCGATTTGATTTTTGTCAGCAGTCGCTGGTTTGCAGATATTTACGCAAATATTTCCTCATTCCAAGACAAAAAATGAAAAAAAAGTTGTCACAACGGTAAATCTGTGAGAGCGCAGCTTTAACTAGCAAACCTGACGGATATTAGAATGTCCTGTAACAACGACTCTTGTCTGTCGTCAGAAATGCTGGTGTTTGTCTATTTCCTTTCCTTCAACAGTTTGAATCCGGTATGAAACGTCGCAGAATCTAAGCCTATTTTCGCCTTTACGAAGATTCTAATAAAGGTATTGTTTGTTACTGTAAAAACCTCTGGAAAACATGTTCATAGAGACACTGACTACAATGACGTTGTTTCCTCAATGGAAATATATCTTGAATCAGACATGGGCCTGCTTAAAACGATAATGTCTGCTTTATTTTGTACTTTAAAGGGATAAAGTAGATGGTGGCAAAGTCGGCAAGTGCAGTGTTTCCTCAAAACTAGCACAGAATTGTCCATATGAGCTAGTATGAGGCCGATCATACATCACTTTATATGATTAAAATAATATTTTACTCGTTTAAAAATAGCACATAATTATTTGTTTCCCAGTTTATAGTTTGTATATTTAGCACGTGAAAGTCACGTGATTAGTACAGAAACTTATATCGACGTTTTTTTAATATACTGGTATTTACGTGGTAGACAAAACAAGTAAATTTCGAATTGAAAAATACGCAAACACTGCGAAAGAAACATGTATCGTAAGTGATGTGATACATCAGAAAGTAAGAGTCAATGCGTTGTAAACAATGGAATCAATGTTATAAATGTTTTGTTTAACATTTTTTCTTCTTCTTGCAATTGTATCTGCTGGTGTCTAGTCCCCTTAAATAGCAAAATCAAGGATTGAATATTCAAATGCGTTGCTACGAGCACACCACCACTTCTTATTAAGAGATATGTCCCTTATACAGCTGATGTATTTGATATTTGTATCATGTCTGTCCCTAAATCATCAATTGATGTCCTGATTGCATAAACAAGAGAGATATTTTACTTGCATAGTGCGATTGTTGAGAGTATAATGTATTCAAAGTCATATAGCCCTTATGTCTGATATCATGTAGAGTAAATGGAATAGTATAGCGTTGTTTCCGACAATTACTTATCTACGCTAACTTGGCGATGATGCTACAGGTACCATTTGATGTAGTTGATTACTAGGACGCTCTGTTATCTGGCAATAGTCAGTGATAACATTATAAATATTGTCATCGTCAACGTCATTTTATTATTTCCAAGGCAATCCGAATAAAAAATGGTATACATAGTGTTTTACATATACAATGTACTGTATATATACAACTATCATAAGCTCTTCAGTTTTTGTTTAGAAGGAAACAAGTATTATAACATTGTTTTCGTTGTCGTTGTCTGTGTGCACAAGAATTAAACCTCGGCCATGACTTAAGCACTCAATATATTCAAAATGGAGCTTAGTACATATGTTGCAAGAGACACTACTCACAAAAGGGTCAAGTACACGCATTATTCTGGCTTCAACAATTGTTGAGTAATGCCTCTTTGACGATTGAATGAACAGACGAGCGTAAGCGTTTGCCCCGCCGCACTCTTGTTCATAACCCTCCTTGCATTTAGCCGTAGCATCAGCCTAAGTAGAGCAGTCAGCACGACGTATGAAATAGCTCACGACGAGAAAGGGCCATCCAGGAACTCCAAGAGCAATCATTTTAAAGAACACGACCCATGCCAACTCTAAGAGATTCGACAATAACCGTTCTCAGTAAATAGTTTACTATATAGTTACCCATTTGTACATTCAGTCTACGCGATTCTTAGCATGATGACTCGGCGATCATCAGATTTGCAGCTGGTGCGATTATCGATCATCGTTTTGCGGAGCGTTCAATTTCGTTTTAAATCAAAATGGCGACCGGCATTTGATGCAGTGTTTTAACTACATGATCACAATTTATTGAAATAGACAATTAACATGAAGCGGCCTGTCATTCAAACAAGCCGGTCGATACCCGACTGCCTAATCAGCCTCTAAATTATGCGGGACTTATCAGTTGCCCGTTGCTAACCGCCATGACTTCCGACAATCTGCACTTATCAACAGTAGTGTAATTACGTTTATTACTTTATAAATATGTTTCTCATAACTGAAAGATAGTTAAGACAATTATGGAAATCCAAAATACTGACATTTTCCCTTATTGCTGCTCAAAGTATGCATTTCATTGTACTTGTTTGATAACAATGTTACTTTTAAGTAAACTGTTTCAACACTCCATATGTATTAAGCGTTCATGGAACCGTACATAATATATGCATATTTTCCGTTAGTCTTTAAATAGGAAATATTACAAGTAATCAGTTTTAATGTATAATATTGACTACATCATGCGATTTTTATTATGTGTTTGATCGTGTGACATCTTTTAGATTGCTACATTAAACAAGAAATTATTTTGAATTTTTGCAAGGAACAACATAGTATGATAGTGTGACTCATCCTGAACAGTTTGAGGAAAACGTCCCTTCAGCCCTTCTACTGCGTAGTCTCTTGGTTCATCCCACCCTGGAGTATACTTCCAGTCAATGTTTGTGAGCCATTGGTTGTGAGGGATGATTTTAAAGTGGCGTTTCTGTTTACAAATGTTGGCTTCAATATTGTCAATGCCCCACACGAGCCAGACGCATCTCCACCTTTCACTACAATTAGAAAAGATATTCAAGAGTTTATATTACATTGAAAAAAATGAATACCTGCTGACCAATCTTCAATACCTTAGACATTAAGAATACGTTGTATGATATCGCCTCAGATATATAAAGCCAAAGCAAACAAAAATTATGTGAAAAACTACAGAAACACGTTCAGTAGCCAAGAATTTAAACACAAACCCCGTTTACTGGCACAGGGTAAACGCCAAAGACATAGAACAAAAAAGCAAAAAAATCACAAACAAAAAACACTGAACAATAGCACAAAACCTTACAAACAACACAGTGCATATATACTATATAAAACAACTAGGTATGGATTGTTAGGTACCGCCTTGAAACGGTCAGTAAAATGTAAATTTACTGGGGGGTTAAACCAGTTTACGTGCACAAACCTAACTCCTATCCCAACAATCCTGAATAAAGAAAAAACGTAAAAGGTAAATATTATCAAAGTATGCATTAACTTGAGTAAACTTAATAATAAAACAAATGATAATAAACTTAACCCCAAGTACTTCAATGATTAGAGATCCCAACTCAATCTGAAGACGGAGAAATAATATTCAGAGTACCTAATGCAAAAACTTTTCACAGATACGATACAGTTATTGTTTGAATCTATGAGCATCACAACCAGTGTAAAGTAGCAAATTCGAGCGCATATGTATATTAATCTTATAAGATGCTTCCAAGAGGCTTGGAAGTATATATTATCCTGCGATATGTTTATATATCTTATACAGAATATAAAGGGAAAAGAGAACGAGATGTTCTGAAAAGAATCATCAATTGTAGTATAGTGTCAAAGGTAACACAATACAATATAAATGCAACGCGCTGACCAAAGCAACACAAAATAAAGTAATAACTGGATTTCATTTTGTACGCACACCGATTGCTTCGAAACAAAACATTTTCATATGTATTATTATTATTATAATGATCAATCATATATGTGCAGTAATAATGCTTACTTAAACAACATTTTTTCATCAAGTTTACAACTTTCACATCCCAAGATCGTTCTTTGAAAATAATAGCTTGAAACGAATCACGAAGGCTATGCATTTAATTGCTTGGGATTTATAGCGGTTGTACTTTAATTTCCTCACCAAAGAGTTCCATCCATTGTTAAACTTTTACCTGTATTCATTGTTCTATGGAATTGTCGAACAAAAAATACGTCGCATTTACCAATCGTCATATCTGCGTCATAATTAAAATAATTTCGTCATAAAATTTGAAATCGGATTGATTGAAATTGTGTATTGACAGCTAATATAGCAGTGTTTGATTGACTGAAATTGTTTATTGACATTTATAATATCAGTGTGACGTATTGATTAAAACCGTCCAATGACAGCTATAAGAGCAATGTCGGATTGTTTGAAACTGCTCATCACATCTATAATAGCTTTGTTGGAGTTTATTGAAACTCTTCATTAACAGCTATTTAAGCAGTGTCGGATTGATTGAAACTGATCATTGACCGAAATTACAGCAGTATCGGATTGATTGAAACTGTTAACTGACAGCTATATAAGCAGTGTGGGATTGATTGAAACTGTTTATTGACAGCTATAATTGCTGTGTGGGATTGATTGAAACTGTTCATTGAAAATTATAATAGCAGATCCCGATTAACTGAAACTGTTCATTGACAGCTATTATAGTTGTGAATTGATTGAAATTGTTAATTGACAGCGTTATTAGCAGTAATAGATTGATGGAAACTGTTCATTGGCATCTATAACAGCAAAGTCGAATTGACTAAAACTGTTCATTTACACCTTTATTAGCAGTAGCGGAATGACTTAAAATGTTCATTGCCAGCTAAAAAAGCAGTGTCGGATCTATAGAAACTGTTCTTTGCCAGCTATGATAGCAGTGTTGCATTTATTGTAACTGTTTATTTTCTGCTTCAATAGCAGTTTCGGGTTAATTGAGACCGATTTTTGACATCAATGAATAGTGCAACACGGTCATCGCCACCTAGCACCAGGTATAACGATTATGATCTGTTATTCCAAGGGTCATTTAGACATAATCGATTCTACCGTCAGACGGAATTGAAACAGTCCATAGACATCAATAAGAAGTTGAATACTGTCAACGCCAAATAACACCGGTTTAAACGATATTCTATTTCCAAAAGTCATCATGACATACTCAGTGATATCGAAACACCGAAACTGTCCAATTATGTATGGATGTTCAATTTCGAAACATTCTCTATTGTATATAACAATACCCTCCTGAATTCGTCCATTTAAAAAGTGATAAAATACATGTAAGTCATTTCAAAACGGTAATCTTCCAAATTGAATTATAAGAGAGCAAAGTGTATGCATATGTTGTTTCCTTTGTTGACACATACATGCATGGATATTATTGTTAGCTTAAATAGTTCCATGACAAAAAACACTCATGTTTTGCGTTATAGGTCTTCTAAACCCAAAACACAACGATTTCATTGAGTCAAAATATAGCAATGAAAACCGCATATATATATATATATATATATATATATATATATATATATATATATATATATATATATATATATATAACATCATATACAACAATGAAACAAGTCTAGTAGTATATTGTAACACATTTTGTTCAAGTTGTAATTTGCCGCATTTCCTTTCCGTGCTTAGCATTTTATCTCACAAATCAAATGTACTGACTTCGGCTTTTCACTTCTGTTCAGATAACTATTTCCAATATAAATCATTCGTTTTTAGATGTCAAGACAAAAGAACGTCGTTTTAGAAGAGACCGTGCCAAGGAACTTCCATATCAAATTTGAAATTAAGAAAATTAGCTGTTTTCAATATCCACAAGAAATGTGGTACTTTATCGCCTATTTTACCTTAGTCCACACCAGTTGGCAATGTTATGCAATAAAATTCACATTTTTTGTAAATAGTTGCAAAAAAGTAATGCTCTTTTCACCCATTTTCAGTTTTGATTGACAGCTATGTTTTCTAACGTTCATGTAATGGCCATTCACCGTGAGAGAACTAATAACCGGTCACTATCATAATAGGAATGACATTGAAATGCGACTGTTTGAGTTATGACCACTAAGATAAAAGGAAGGAAATATAACAATATAGAATATACTACATTTTAATACTTTTACGAATTATTAAATAAATACTAACATATTAAAAATGTTGTTTCGGCTACATAAAGTTTGTTTACAACAGAGGCTAGGATTTTTAAGTATAGTTTTATTTCAGTCTTCACTAGCTCTATAAAATTTAACATAGGTTTTACTAGGTCTAACAATATAATAACTAGTATGCAGAAATAAATGTAAAATAATATTCATCCGCTAAATCTCTAATATTGCAACACTTATAATATAATTTCTTCATTAAGCATTACTATAACTTGCATATCTGTATGCAAAAAGAGTGTGCAAATATTTTTATTCATATATAAGTTTGAAAACTTTCTGGTATTATATCCAAAACAAAATCATATTAAAAGCTCACGTAACTGTTTTGTAGAGAAATAACGCATTGCTCGATATTACATTTGGTGACAACTCTAGTACAAAACTGTAGGTCAACATATTCTTAAACATGCTTATTAAATACGATTGAGTCACACTCTGTGGATACTAGAATAAACATCCATTCCAATTTGTATTAAACTTGTTCTTCAAATTATGCAGCCGCCTATTGGACATTTATTACAAGAATACACTGCTTATTACTCTTCATTTTGTATTCTATCATTTTCTGTCTTCAGTATGTTTAGGTTTGTATCCAATTTGGCATCTATATATGATACCTTCCTAACTCACTATAAATGCCTACATAATTTGAACTGATCCGTCACCCAAAACACGCTTATAAAATGTGAAGTGTACTCTATTTGTTTAAATTTAGTAAACCCCCACTCATACGAGAAGCAACATACAATAAAACAAAAAATACATGGAATTGTTGACATAGTTTTGTTGGTTTAGATTTAAACGATTTATGATTTAGCAATATATTCAACGTTTTCAAACTATTACAAGTGATATTTTAATTTAGATTAAATTTCCAAGTGTAGTTAAAGACAATTGTTGTTTTTTTCTTTGGAATTAAATGTAAAATAAAGTGTTTTCTGGACTAAGCTTAGGATATATTAATTATCAGGATAACTTTCTTCATGCCACCGAAACAAAAACCTCAAAATAAAAACTCAAATAAGAAGAAAAAGCGAAAAGAAATATCTCCATTGTTTGAGGATTCATGTATACAGCGCACGAGTGACCACAATGACCAGCCGAAAATTGGTTTTACTGGTTTTAGAAATCCGGACACAAAGACCTCGAGTGAAAACACGGATACGGATTCAAAAACTAAACGCTTAAAGAACCATTTACACCAGCAATTTTCTCCTGAATATTTTGTCTTTGACTCACCGACACTCCGTAGCATGAGCAATATGAATTTTCTAGCGTTTGGTGGGCCGTACATGCAATCCCCACCGAGTTCTTTTACAACCCAGTTCAACCCGGTCAGTCAAGGTACTATGCAACCTACTGCCCAAACACCACCTTGGGAGCCTACTAGTATTGTGGAAGATATTAAAGAAATAAAATCAAGTGTTTCTCGACTTGAAAATGTGGAAAAGCTAGTGACCACAATGAACCTTAAACTGAACGACTTAGAGACCACAGTTGATTCGATCGACAAACGAGTAGCGGATGTAGAAACTGCCTCCTCTTTCATAAGCGACAAGTTTGAAGAACATACAAGCTCCATCCAGACAGCAAAAGATGACATTAAGCATCTTAAAACATCTTGTAAAACACTAAATGATACTATCAACTCTCTAGAAATAGCCAATGAGCATGCCAACGGAAAGATACTGGATGCTGAATTTCGTAGCATGAAAGAAAACCTCATATTTTACGGCATCCCAGAAAATATAGCGCGTTCACAACAAGGTGTAGTAGAGGGTGGAGCCCAACAGGAACCGGGAGTCCGATCCCATCAGCATATGGACAAAGACAGTCTTGAATGCAGCAAGCTTGTAAAAAAAGTCATCAAAGACGTCTTGACCATTGACGCCTCTAACATTTTATCTGACCGGGCACACAGGTTGAGTAACATTGAAAGTTCAAAGAAACCCCGCCCAATCATTGTCAAGTTCCACTATTATCATGACCGTGAACATGTCCGCCAGGCGGCGGCTACCGCAAGGGACGACCTGAAGAAGCGTGGACTTGGAATCGGGATCCAACTACCCAAGGAGTGGCGCGACGCACGGCAGAAACTCTACCTTATTCTTCACGCAGAAAAACAGAAAGGACACCGAGTACGATTTGTTGGAGACAAACTTTTCATTAATAACAAAGTGTACACCCCACCTTAAACAACTCATCAATAAGGGGGTCAGGAAGAGCCTTTAGATATTATTTCATGGAACATTAAAGGACTATGTAGAAAACTAGCGGACCCGGACTTTGTGGATATTATAAAGCCACATGATATTTGCATCCTCACTGAAACTTGGTTATCACCTAAAAATAATTTTAATTTGAATATTCAAGGTTACTGTGTTGATCATTTATTTGGTAATAAGTCACCGAATACTAAGAAAGGTCGTTTTTCTGGTGGAATATCGGTTTACTATAAATCGGAACTAAGTGAGACAATTAGTTTTATAGAAAAACAACAATGTGGAATAGTCTGGATAAAAATTTGTGAAGTGTTAAAAAATAGTGATATGTTTGAAGAAATAGAAGTAGACACTAAATCGCAGGGAAAGATTTTTATAACTGGAGATTTAAATAGTAGGACCTCAAATGAATTGGATTATATTGTATTTGACCGATTTCTCGATAATGACCTAGATTTACAATCTAATATTTATAATAAACCTAGAAAAAACAAGGACCTTGTGCTAGATACGAATGGCAAAAGACTTTTACAATTATGTAAGTCAACACATATTTTAATCGCTAATGGTCGATTATATAAAGATTCTGATATTGGCGAGTTTACATTTATAAACACTAACGGTTCAAGTTTGGTAGATTACTTAATATTGAATCAATCTGATTTCGAAATAGTTTAATTGTTTGAAATATTGATCCCTAATGAGTTGTCAGATCACTCACCGATCAATTTCCATCTCGTACGTAAACCGCCAGTCGTATTAAATCATCAAAATAATAACTCCGCCCCCGAAATTACTATCAAATGGGATAATTCACGCGTCGATGTATTTCGGGACCAATTATTGGGTAAAAGGCCAGTACTTGACCAGGTGACTGCTAATTTACATAATAGGTCCATTGATGAAACGGTTACGTCATTTACCGTACTTATGCAAGAAAGTGCTCTTGATGTATTTGGAAAGCCAAAAAATGTTCATAAACAATCAAATCTGAGTACAAATAATATTAAAAAGAAAATATGGTTTAATAAGGGGTGCTATGAGGCGCGCAAAGAATTTAATATATATAGAAATAAGTTTTTACACAATCGGAATGATGAAAATAAAATGGAATTTCTGAATAATAAACGAACATATAATAATATCAAACGTAAACAAAAAAGGCAATTTATTACTGAGGGCAATCGTATCAGTAAACTTGCAAAGAAAGATTCAAAGTCATTTTTGAAAAATATTACAAATATAAATAAACAATATAAACAAAAGGATAGTGACCAAACTTGAGTCACACTAGATAATATGTATGATCATTTTGATAGTTTATATGGGGTACATGTAACCAATAATACAAATTATACGACGTCCACAAATACAACTATTTACGATGATGATTTAGATATTGAGTTTACAGAATCAGAAGTAAAGGACGCTGTCTTTGCACAGAGTAATTCAAAAAGTCCCGGAAGTGATTTACTTATTGCCGAAATATTTAAAAAAATCTTTTGACATAATTTCGCTATTTTTAGTAAGATTCTATAATAAATTATTCAATGATGGTGTATTCCCCAGGAATTGGGCAGAAGGTATTATAATCCCAATATTAAAAGGCGGCGCTCATGAGGCTAAGAATTTTCGAGGTTTTACGCTCAATATCATATTATCGAAAATATACTTAAAATTACTTGTAAATCGACTAATAAAATGGTCGGATAAACATAATACACTTATTGACAACCAGTTCGGTTTCCAAAAAAATAAATCGACAATTGACTGCATATTTGTATTACACGCCTTTATCACAAAATCTCTTGCGAATAAGAATAAATTATATGTTGCATTTTTAGACTGGGAGAAAATGTTTGACCGGATTGATAGGGTTTTATTGTGGAGAAAACTCTTGTCTTCGAATATAAGTACAAAATTTGTGAAAAGCCTACAATCTATGTATTCTGTTGTCAAATCATACATAAGATACAGAAATGAAAGGCATCCTCCAATTAATTCTAACACAGGCGTCAAACAAGGGGACCCGGCTAGTAGCATTTTGTGTCTCTTCTTTCTAAACGATATCTTAGAAAGTATAAATAGCAACTTAAATGGCATATTGGAAATTGATGACCTGAAAATATTCATGTTATTATTCGCTGATGACGCGGCAGTTTTTGCAAATGATCCTAAAACCTTACAATCAATGTTAGATGACATCGAAAGATACTGTAACATGTGGGGTTTGCGTCTTAATGTTAATACAACAAAAGATATGATTTTTGAAAATGGTCGCCATACGTTATATGACTTATTTATATAACTCTGAGATCGATGTTGTCTCTTCATTCAAATATTTGGGTGTACATCTTTTTAAAAATGGAAACTGGAATCGCACTCAACAAAGAGTCGCCCAACATGCATCGTTTTAACTCCATAGTTTATTCGTCGTTTACAATAATCTGAACCTTCCAGTTAGTAATAGGGTTGAATTGTTCGACTCGCTTGTTTTACCAACACTAAGATTATGGGGCAGAAGTATGGGGCTACCATGAGGGACCGGATGTAGAAATTTTGCACTTGAAATTTTGTCGGAAAATATTAGGTTTGAGACGCTCTACCAATCGCGAAGCTCTGTATGGTGAACTTGGTCGAATACCGATGTCAATACACAGAAAATTAATACTAATAAAGTACTGGATAAGATTAATTACTTTATACGAGAACTTCTTAATACATAAAACATATACTATGCTAAAAAACGATACTTATAGTGAATTTAACTATAAGGGATGTAACTGTGCATTCAGAGTTAAACAGATTCTTGAAACATATTGTCTTTTTAAACATACATTTCGGATAGAAAATTACCTTTATGATGTAAAAGATTCAAAACTTAGAAAAGCAATGTCAAAATTTAGAGTTTCATCACATGATCTACAAATTATGCATCTACTGCAACCAAAGAATGATTGGAAATGAATATCACTTTTTACTAATATGTCCGAAATACGCAGACTTAAGAGCCAAATATATTAAAAGATATTACTACACGTGGCCAACAAAGCAAAAGTTTATTAATTTGTTATCTAACAATTCAAATAAATCTCTAGTTAATCTATCAAAATTTATATACTATGCAAACATGTTAAGAAACTAATAAGTATGTTGTTGTTTGTATCCATAAAAATGTTTTGCCCTTCTGTTAAAACAATTTGTGCCTAAATCCATGCCTTGCACATGTATGAATGTTTTATTTGCTATAAACATGTCTGATATGTTTAATGCAATAAAATGTTGAATTGAATTGAATATTACCATTTACTATCTATAGCTTCAATAAACAGGCCATTATATATGTTTTGTACTAATTCTTACTCCCTAACTTTCATAATAATAATATGCTGTAATGCTTCCCTTCTCAACTATTCTTTAGTATAACCTTATGATCTGCAAGCATCAAGAAAATAAGTATAAAATAATCAAAGTATACCAAGTTTCATACTGTCTTCTAAACTTAACACTAAATTTTCTACAAATAAGGAAATAACAAAGGATACATGATTTCTCCCTAACTCAGTATAGTAGTATTTTCAAAATAGGCATTATAGCTTTTACAATTTGTAACACATATTCTGATCAAATACCCAACATAATAAACTCCTAAATCTATAAAGTCATTAATGTCATTCTGTACAAAGTCAAAGAAAATCCAACATTTACAATTATATATTGTGGTTTCTTTTAATCTTAATGTATGGTTTGAAATGATCTTCAGCTCACCCTCGTCAAACTAGAGCAAGCATAAAAAGCATACTAGTTAATGACCACACTGATTGTGAGTTCACAATAAATCGCAATAAATGCCATCATGTTACCGATTAGTTTGTCGTTGAGCAATTAATGGATTGATTGATTTTAGTGCGGAACAGTCTGACCGTTGTAACTTAGGTTTTCTTCATCCAACCGTTCGCAGGACTTGAACGGACTAATAGAAAAGGCATTTTGAATTGATGCAGTGCTTTTGAAATTGAAGCTATGAGAACAATCATGATAGTATGTATGTAGTAGGTTTTATTTATTAGTACGTACATGTTTGTAACGACTAGCAGTTATGCTATACATTAAAGGTACCATTCGTACATGTATTTGGATCAAACAGCATAGAACAAATTTGATCTTAATGTTGCATCAATTATCCTTAGACCTGAGATATGTCCAACAGTAGTACTACACTGTTGAAAATATCTAGGTATATACCATTTTAATATCATATGTTCCGTTTATACATTCAGCATTTACGAATGAAATTTATACAATTAACATGAAAATCTCATAAAAGAACTTATTTATATAGAGAACATCTCAATAAAATAAGTAAAATAGAAACATATTATAGAAAGAGAAAAAGTGGTAGTACTACACTAACTATAGGGATTCACAAATATGTTTTCTGTAAATAATATTTATTTGAACTTAGATATGAGCTAATGCTTACAAAACCTAAACATCGAAGTTTTTGGAAGATACAAAGTTCACAAATGATTTTCTGTAAAGAATACTTATTATGCTCCTGCATATTGTCATATCCACTAGGAGTTGATGAAACTAAATGATACAGTTGATCATAACTTTCGGAAGTGTCTTGAGCCTACAGAGTAAATGGTAAATATAACAGTTTAGCATCTTGTGCTACTTCGGCAAGTCAAGAGTAGTTGAGCAAGTAAAAGTACAACAAAGAATATGCATTTATGTTTCAAATAGGACGTCAATGATTTATTTCATTCATATCACCCCTCTTAGAGTCATCAACTGCTTCAGCAGAGTCAACCTGATCAACACTGCCCTCCATATCCAAATTAGCGTAAACATACTGTGACCCCATATTCAGTTTCACATACACTGCCCCAATATCTGCCGCGAACTTAACTGTTCCAAGCCGAAGCTGCACACGCTCTAACATGCCTGAGATACACTGCCGGATATCTGCGAATGACGGTCTCTTGACCGGTGTCTCTAGCCAGCATCTCCACATTAGTCGGTATCTGAATAGCGGAAAAAAACACACATTAACATTTACATGAATGCAGTGAGTTGCAAATGGGGAGAAGTTCAGTTTTTCAAAAATTTATACGATGTGAAACAGAAGTATGAAATGCTCTGCGTAGGGCATATACATAAACAACTCAACACAGCCAGTCGTAGATTCAACGTTTATCTAAAACAAATATCTTAGCGTACTAAATAAAGCATTTCATTTAAAAAGGGTAGTGAATTTTTATTTTTATGATAAACAGCTCAACATACAAAGGCGAGGGCGAGTATCTGGGTTGTGGTAGTCGCCGACTAGACCTGATGTATCTTTCCATATCCAAGTTGTCTACGATGGTGTATGTACGGAGGGACACCTCGAGCCATCAACTCCCACAGCGTGACGCCGAAAGACCACGGCAAAGAGACGGGGATACTAATGAGCTTCCGAGGGACGGTTTTTAATTACCTGGCGTTAAATATTACAGTTGTCCACTTTCAAAATCCGTATTTAGGTAGCGATGACAGTGATGCACTTTCCAATAATGTAAATACACAGTTTCAATGCAAACCATACGTTGTATATAGTTTATGCTTGTAACGGATTTATATTCAGGATGTATTTGTATTTAAACAGTTGTCCAAAAGAAAATTATGTACTATTTATTGCAAGACGCTTTGTATAACAAAATACGATCTGAACAACAAAATCACACATTCATACGTACATACATTTTTTGCGGCGAGATCTCGATGCACAAAACTTGAGCTCTTCTAGATACTCCATGCCCTTAGCAATGTCAAGGCCGAATGAGACCAGGTCTTTAATGGTTGGATTCCGTAGGTAAACAAAGAACAAACTGGGTCACTTCAATGTTATGACAATATTGTTACCAATCAGCTTTTCGGTGAAAATGGCGATTTGACAATATTATTGATACTATTCTATATATTCGATACGTGTCAATGCGTGCAGAACTTAGGATTCGTCAATGTATATTTAGAAACGTACGTGAGTTTCATCATGTAGGTCCGGCAAAAATCGCCGTGCTCCATATAAGGCAGAACAATCAAAGGCATTTCCTCTTTTTCGAAACAAATAGCCAGAAGACACATGACGTTTGGGTGGTCAAAATTCTTCATCACGTAGGCTTCCTTCAGGAATTGCGGCACATTTATTTCCGTTAGTTCACTCTCTAGATATTGAAAAAGTGGACTTTGGTATTTCGAAATAAATTGTACGTAAACGCACCTGATAAAGTCGATCTACCACTCATAGCACCCGCCTCCACTCCCGAATTATTGACGTTATATTTTCAAGTTAATGTTCGAAAGTCGAAAGTGTTGAACGTTGCTTTACTGTCAACGAACAGTTTTAATCAGACCGAAACAAGCGCTTTCATTTCATTCTGACTCGCCCGAGTGCAAACAAACTTGTTGTGTTTATTTTTTTATTTTTTCAAATAATATCCTGAAAGGATACTGAATATAAATGCATTACTTTTGAAGTTATTTGCAAGCATTTTGAACCTTTTTTAGATTTTTTATTTTTACCTGCGTTATAACATGTTGATCTCTCTTTTTCTCAACTTTACTTTACTTACTACGTAGAGTTTTAACAGCGTCTTTTCTTTTTATATCATCAGTGATCATCAAACCCTTGTACACTGAGCCAAAGTGACCTGAAAATAAGAAGAGAAGAAACGCATGTAAGCACATATAAGCACCCGTCAGCTCATGAAAGGATTTACATGCACATGTAAGCATAAATAATCACCCGTAAGCACGTGGAAACATATATAGGCACATGTAAACAATACAATAACACTTGTAAGGACATGGAAGCACAAACAGGCACATGTAAGCACTTGTAAGCACATATAATCACATGTAAGCACATGCAAGTTCATGAGGTCTTCCTGAACGTTTTTAACTAGATTAACACATTGGACCAATCGTAAACAATATTATGTTTCTGGATTACGTAATAATTTGCATGTTGCATTTCGCAAGTAAAATTTCCTACACTTAAATTCTACTTTACAAATCAGATGTCTTAAAATATTTAGGTTCACATAGCAACTACTACTGATATTGCTGCTGCTGCTGCTACAATTACAACAACTACTACTACTACTACTACTGTAACAGGACCTATACTTAGGAAAATAAGACTAACACCTGTCACTTCCCAGGTTCTTCTTTATTCAATAGCTTACATTTCTCAACACAGAAAACACTAAATTTTAAGTTAAACAATTGATACTAATAAATAAAAAACACATTAACAACCCTAAAAGTGGACAAGTAACACTAGGTAGTACATACCTTTCTTAGCTGTTAACTCGACCCCGAATGACAGAATCACAGCCTAATATACTCCTAAATGGCCAAAAAGCATAAGAATTACATGGAATAAAAACTTTATTTAAAGAGGGGCCTATTCAAAGTAAGAGCCGCTTACAAAAGATTACAATAAAGCTTATTGATTAGTAGAGCAAGACAAACCCCGACATTATTACTAAAATTATACGGCCCTCTCTGAGTTAATGAAGCGATAAGTCTCATGAAAAAAGCAATACTCGTGCAATTGTATAACATTTCCAAATAAGGTGGAATACAATACACAGTTTATCATTAAAACCGCATCACAGGTAAATATTGATGATGAAATATAATGTCCCTAATGTAGGTTAACTACCCTAGAAAGAAAATGACCTACGTTTATAATAGCAAAACATTAAACCATACAATGAAAATATCATTCCTGTTACTACTACTACTACTACTACTACTACTACTACTACTACTACTACTACTACTACTACTACTACTACTACTACTACTATAACTTATGTTACTGCGCAGTCCATTGCAACTGTAATAGTTTAGACAAACTTTGTATGTCTTTTAAAAAGCAACACTGTTATCACGCCAAATTATTTTTTTCATTTCTTTCGCTCAACCTTAAACAAATAAAACTTACAAGCAAAATGTGAATATGTGCGTGTGGTAGAGAGGATTTCACCTCCCCTAAAGCTAAAAATTGGACATGCACATGCAGTAAATATTTTCACTATCCAAACACTATACTTGCCACATAATACACAGCATCAGGCATTTTAAAATGAATGTACAGATAGATTTGAAAAAAAATTGAAATATATTTGTTTTGTATGCTTTATTTTATGAAAACTTTATAACTAAATAAGTATAAAAATTAAATATTATAGTGGTGTTAAGAAACAATTTTGAACTATAGATGGTGAGCTTAATATGGTTATGAATTTATTGCAGATTGAAGGCCCAAACTCCAAGACGTGCTTCTGTATAAAAAACAACAACATTGCTTGAAGTTTCAGAGACTCTCTTGCAGTATGACAAATCAGTTTCAACTCACCAAAATACAGAAAAACACAATATTCAGATTGATCACGACTTGCAGGAAATGTGACATATGCGTATACATTGATAACATTATATAATCAAGGAAGACCATTACGTGTGAACTTTCATACTCATGTTTGTCATGAATTCAAGTGTATCTACTGATGATATATTAGTAGTTATGGTGTTTCCATTGTTTACATAAGTATTAAAATACGCTGTCTTAATATTTCAGTCAGCTGTATCGATCAATGCATATATATATATATATATATATATATATATATATATATATATATATATATATATATATATATATATATATATACAGACACACCAATTCAAACAACTGATAGGGACACTTTAATTCAATTGAAATGCAGTGACCAGCTGTAAAGCGGATTCCACTCAGAAGAGTGCAAATGAGAGAAAACGGGTATACATACTGTGAATGAAACAAATATCGTTTGAGCAGCTTCTGAATGATATCTATCTACATACATTTAATACTTGCATCACCGTTAACCAATTTATATCAATCCGTAAGACAGAGTGTACAATCTGCAGAGTAAGAGAATTTGTATTCTTTATACAAAATTCATGCAACCTTGAAATCTCTTATGGGCTTTTCACCCTCTGGTGCTATAACATTTTTGTTTGATGCGGACATCTTAGAGCCTGGCAAATTAGTAATTGCTGATCGGAGATTGAAGAAATCCTTCAGAAAAACAAAGTCGAATTAAACAGTTCACCCTTTTAAGCAGCATGCAGAGACTTATTGAAATAATAACAAAACACAAGAAAAAATAGTATTATATTTTGATAATCATGAATTGACAATACATTGATGTATATATATATATACTCGTACTTATGTATAATGTGTGCATGTTACACACTTTTCTGAATAAATCATGATATTGTGGAGGTTTTTTTATAGCATCATTCAAAGTTCAACTGGCATAATCCCTCATCAACCGGCACTATAATGACCTTGTATAAACCAGCTTTAATACAGGCTCAGCATCTGAAAAAGACTGAAAAAATGTACCTGTTTCTGACCGACTGATAGATTTCCATTTCATATGCATGTTTTCCTAAATGCATGTTTTCCTAAATTCTGGGTAAGAAACCATATTACATAAATGTTAACTGCTTTGAGGGTTCGCATCGGTCGAAAGTATTTACCTCAGGTTGACAATATGCACTGTCACCCTCATCATCTATTTTATTATATCGAACAATTGTCGGCTGGTAAACAAAGCGCTCAGGAGATACATACTTTAAGTAAATACTATCAGTAAATCCCGTCTTCGTAGTGTTTGCCAATTGCATATGTTCTATAGAAGTGAGGTAAAATAATAAGTGTCTTTTAAGGTTGCAATGCCGGTTTTTTTAATCATAGTTTTCACATAAAAATCCAACATGGCGGCGTATTTGTAGCGTATTGTCAATTTTATAACATCAGAGGGTAACATTGCGGCAGAGGATGATATTGCAGTGCAGGGTGATAGTCGAAAATATTGCCCTGCCGGTTTACTACATGTTCAATAGAAGTGATGTATAATAAGGCAATATATTAATAGAATTCCAATGCAACTGTAGGAACAAATTGTTGATGTTAAACCTACAACTGACCATTTTATTACACGTTTACACGTTTACTTAAATGTAAACATACAGTCTAACCCCGTTGGCTCGAACTCGCTTGACTCGAATTCCTCGTTGGCTCGAACTAGGACCGATTTGTTTAAACTGAAGGTTAACAATCCCGCTTGGCTCGAATTTCCCGAGGCTCGATGTATTTTCGCCGGTCCCTTGGAGTTCCGAGTCAACGGGGTTCGACTGTATATGCGTAAATTGCTTACCTGCTAATTAGTTGTGGTCTTTTCAAAGATGAATTTAAAATTCGGCACTGAGTCCACCACTTAAATTCAACAACTGAATGCTGAGAGAAACTTTGCACCAGAAACATAATTTTCAGTCAATGTTACTGCAAAAACCTTCCAAAAAGTTGTGTATCACGTCGTACGCATAACAGAAAGCAATGACGTAGTAATAAATCCCTCCTATATCAATATAACACAATAACAAGTACTTTACTTTTTCCAATGAGATTTTCAAACATAAAACATCCCTTTTGATGAGTAGCCTTTCATCTTCAAACCTTTTAACAAGGTTGGCAGTAGAATCTTCTAATGCGTCTTGATAAAAAAAAATGCACACTTGATGGTTAATGCGATATAATACGTAAATATTGTTTTGACATACTGTTTATGTAGGAATGATATCGTTTTGTGACACGAAAAGAGTTTTACTCTTGCAATTCTCTTTCCTAAAATATTTTTGATGGAGCAAAGTATTAAAGTACCCTGCGTTCGGGGAGTTTTGAAAATGTAACATATTCGAGAAAATACTAATTTAATACTAATCAAAACTGAATCGAATAAGTGTTACAAGGAGACCTGCTCAACATTATTTGGAAGAATTTAAAAATTGTTAATGAATTTAAATATATGGCGTGCATTATGCCAACTGAAGCTGTTTGTAATAGATTAGACAGCACCTTTTTCCGATCCAAACATAAAAAATGTATTCTTCAATGCATATTTACTAGAAAGAAGCCGGTCGCCATATGAAATATCTCTGTTGGAGAGACTGCGACTATTGTGGGCGCTCAGATTCTCTGTATGCACCCGCACACCGCGGTATCTCACAAAGGGGGGATGGTCACTGTCCAACCGTCCTCTAGAGAAGGAAATAATGCAATAAAGCTATGAACAAAACAAGTGATCAGATACCTTGTTAAGTGGCACGAAAGACGTGTGCCAAACGGAAGTTTAAATAATACCTTATATATTTAACTTGAACAATGTAAATACGACTTTCTGTGGAAACAATGTTATCATTGTTATTCAATTGCCAATGCTCAAGAAGATTGCTGTTCATTAGAATTTAAAGTTATGTTAATATGATACTCTTCTCTTTTGACATTCAGTAGTTCTATTCCCTGAAATGTTAATATCATATTGTGTAAATGAAGATGTTATAGACATGAACATTTAATTTTGCGTCGAAATCTTTTTCTGTACGTCTTAACGTTCCGAAAGATTTTAATTATTACTTCGTAGTTCATTGTAATCAATATAACATACACGCCTCCAAAGTTAACACATTGTTTGAATAGATACAGTTTTATAAGCAAAACAGTCATTGATATTCTCATGTTTTTGAACGATAATACATCAGCCGTTTCATTGAGTACAAATGTGACTGCATTTTCATTCCACGGTATTTCGCAGATGTTCTGTGACTGTCCAAGGTCTTCAAAACCAAGACAACTGGGTCTTCGACTATGTGCAAATAAAGGCTGTTCTGGTCATGTGATTCATTGATACCAACACTATATGACACATTTATACGAAAGACGTATTCCTGAGATATTCCAGACCTTGTGGCCGGACATGGGCCTAATATATATACAAATAACCTAACCTGATACTCTGTGGAATCTCAAGCATTCATCAGTGAGAGATACATAAGATAATGACCCACATTTTAAACATTTGAAAAGTAAAATATGAAGTTTTAATTCAGAAAAGTGACTGGAGGAATTCACATGTTCATTGTTTTTGTTATATAAAGTTTGTTATATAAAATATTTCTAGGTCGATTTCAACATTAATTGTTTTATAATACGGAATTTGTACCTGATTATAATTGGCAAAATCCTTACCCGAGAAATACTTTTTCCTGATTCAGTTTTAAAGAAGACATAGGTCATTCCTAAACTAGTAAGATTGTTGCCACATATTGAAACTCTAATTACGCCACTAAAATGTATAATTCGTAAAGGAAAGTAAATTAAGTAGAACATAACATTATCTAAATGCACAACGCTTTTCTATGATACAAAATCAATTAAAATAGTATGACATTAATAATTTACTCGACAATCCTTTAACCCTTGTTATTTTTTACAGGTGAAAAAATCATACTGGAAATATACGTACTCACACATTAGGTTGTAAAACAATATTTTTGTAACTCCGGATTTTGTACAGCATGAGTTTCCTTAGTACTGACAAACATATTAATTTTATACTCGGAATTAGCGTTATTCTTGTAACACTTCAGAATTTGACTAACCTTGGAATTACAGTAATAACTCCGTGTTTAAAATAAGCTGGTAGTGATACTTTCAAAATTACCGACTTGGTTACATCGCCGATGGCAATATTCATACTTGTATTTTTAGTTGTCTGAACTCCAGTCAGTAAAACACAGAGGAAATCATTCGAACTTATCGTCTCCCTAAACAATAAAACAATTTTGAAACATAAATAAAGAAACATAGATATTTCGAAAGCACAGATCCAAACTATGTGAAATTGTCTGGATATCATTAATTTTTAATTCATTAAGCATGTTAAAAATGTTAAAAAAAGTCATTCTTTGGATTGCAATAAGCAAGTTTAATCAAACATGTTAATAGAATGTCGTTCCATAGACTCATATATATATATATATATATATATATATATATATATATATATATATATATATATATATATATATATATATATATATATATATATATATATATATATATATATATATATACGATCGCGACAAGATGTGGATGAAAACAAGTGCTTGGAACATAACTTTTTTTAAAAATAATCAACAACCGGTCGGGGTCCATTTTTGCAAAAGTAAATACGAGACTTACCGTTGCACATGGCACTGTTCACCGGCCACATCGATAGCAATACTTTTGTCCATGTCCAGATCCACGCCATGAATGCGGAACACAGAGCCAGGCAACAGTGAGGACGTTTGAGGATAAACGGATGAGACGCTCGGGGATCTTCCTGTTGGATTATATATAGAAATACATAAAAGTATAAAAATCAAGTTTAATTTCAAGCTAATTTGTAAAGAAAAATGTTTTCAACCCATAATACAAAATAAAATGATAAGCATCACAGTATATATATATATGATGTGTTTTTACTGACTACTGTTCTTTTCCTTGCAGTTTTCATTGATTTTTTTTATATTACCGAATGATTTCTGACCCTCCGCAGCAAGCATTTTGTGACCAACAATCTCCCTACAAGGACTGACACAATATTTATCCTCAGGTTTACTAGGATATGTTTGTACCATACTTTGCAATGTTAATATGTTGTCTGTTGTTGTATATCCATCACGAAAACACGCCTGTGCCTTATCTAGTTTATCAAATTAAAAATATTACGAACATAAGGTTGATCCCAATCCCAAGCTACATCAGTCAGATTTGGATGATTACCCCTAAGCGATACATCTTGGAAATGGTTCTGCCATATTTTAGGGTTCTTGCTCAGGGGTTCCTTTATATCATTACGCCGACAACATTTCAGCAATTTCCAAAAGTATTTAAGATTGTTATTAAGAATGTATTTTTCTGTCTCTTTAAGCAACACATTCCCCTGAATCAAAGAAGAAGAAAATGACCATGTTTTGCTTTTTCTCGCTTACAACCATGGCAAGCATATCCCTCTCAAGAAATACGGGAAAGGTAGCAGGAGCAAGAGTGAGGATTTTGGACGATGGAATTTCGCTATGATTTGTCTGTAAAAATGTGCAAATACATATGTTCACATTACAATGGAAAAGGTATAAAATCCGTGCAGCTATTTCTTGCTTCATTAACAGTGTTTCTTAGTGGTTATGAAACAACATTTCAGTATATAAGTAAATATATTTTTAAAACTTAATAAAGAACACAAACCATAAGGTATCGAGGACATGTAGTGTCTTGAGCGCAGCTGGTAGGCCTATTAAGCCAAAAGAGAGACGCCCACACCCTGCATCCCCGCAAAGCTTCATCCAACTCCTCGTCTTAGTTCCCGAGGGCAACATGGTAAAGAACGGAATCATTGGAATGGTTTAACGCGTCTTTGAATTGGAGAAGTAGCGTTTTATCGGTGTCGTTTTTGTAATATAGGTTTGCACAAACGAATGACATGTTTGCGTTTGTAACTCGGAACGGTAATTCTATTAGAGTCCCTGAGAGGGATAAACGGATGAAGGAGTACATGTACGAATCTAGAGTGTATCGGTCCGAATAGTATTTCACAATAAAGTATGCGTTTCATCCATTCTTGAACTCGTATAGAATATCAAATTTGAATGACGGATGTAATTTGGAGATATCAAGAAGACGAATATTGTATGATACATTTTTTCCTATCTCATATACGTCAAAGAGACTTGACCTTCCACGAGATGTGTGAAGGTCCACTGATTTCGCAAAAATCACATTCCAGGAATCACTTCCAATTTAAAATACAAACGTATGCGATGCTATGTCACAAAACAAGTCATAGTCAACATTCACAACTTTTGCGTTTTACTGTTATTAAATGATGAAACAGAAAAAAAAGTTCCCGTTTCCTAACTTTAAAGCCAACAGCAACGTCGTTTCCTTTGATGTTGAAGTCACTATATCCAGCACCGAAACTTTATTAATCTCCTTGTGCCCACTATAATCTCCTACGTACGTACACATCTCAGTCATACCTATTTGAATATTGTCTATAACAGACAGATTTGCAGCGAGGGAAACAACTGTATTTCCGTGCGTCACAAACACTTCTCCTGACGAAGAAATCTTAGTTCCTGTAATAGTTCCGTTGCCTACGAATCTCTTTCCTTGATTATAAATAACAAATAAGTTTAAAATGGCGAAAATCAAGAGGCGTTTCATGACTAATTTTGCACATCTATTTTGTCATATAATCCTTATCGTATAAGTTTTAAATCGTTAAGAATACATAATCATATTCTGTAAGCCATATCTAATTGCACTCGTTGACGTATAGAGTTTATGAAATAAAAGATCTGTGATAAGTAAAGATACCGTTTACTTGTGAGCACTGAATATTTTCGTTTATTAAGTGTTAGGTATATGTTACCGGATATATTTGGGTCAACAACTAAGCAATCAGTTTTTGAATCGTAGAACACGGAATTGTTTATACATCTTAAGAGACGTAAGTTTTTTATCCTTTTCGATCATTTTCACTCGATTACGTCAAAATTACTGCTTAATTTTACGCACTGTATAATATTATTATTTACAAATTATACTTCTTTATTCATTGAGGCAATAAAATCGCTGTATTGCGTTTGAAATAGAAAAACATAGTCCTCATAAAATGCACAGACGTATAAAACAAAATATAAAATATTTACATCTCATATATATGTATATTATATATATGTGACATAATAAAAACAAGTTTTGTAAAAAAAAAATAACGAAAACATAATAAGGCAAATAGTAAAATGAAATCCAAAAATGTAAGAAATAAGTCTGCCTTTAAAATAACATTCAATTTATATTGAATTGATTCCATTTGAAATATAAAAGCACTCACCAATCATTTAATATTGTTGCGTATTCAGTGAATAGATACACGGTTACAATCTTGCTATCAGTTATTAGTATTTTCCATTAATGCATTATTCAGGAAGTAGATCAAGGTTAATCACTCAAAATATTTATTATACATGTATGTGTAAGGATTTTGAATAAGAGTGTCACTTTCATTCCTCTCGTAAACCAGCCTTACTTTTTACAAAATATAAAACAAACCATGTCAATACAGTTAACCTATCTTTGATCAATTTGATTCGAGTAACAATTGATTAAAGAAGATGATTGACAAATTGAAGATCTGGCCCCAATTTCTCGAAAATTCTTAAGTACGTTAAATGTGCTGAGCGCGTTATTAATTATTTGCATTTCACGAAAAAATAACTTGCTCAATAACTTAATTAAGTTGGATGTTGAGCACGTTATTTGAGTCAACTAGGTAGTTGATTTAAGTCAGTTATTTCTCTCTCAAATATGGCCGCCATACAGCATCGTCTGCAGATACTACGCCAGAGAACTCGTGATCTTCCGTTTCCGAGGGTCTTTCAAGACCGTTCAAACCCTCTGGAGACTCTATCTTCTCCTGAAATATTCCAGAGGTATCGTTTCCGTCCTCATTCTATTCTTCTTCTCGTCAACATCCTTTTTCCTTACTTGGAACGAGCCACTGGACGCTCCTGTCCACTACCCCCTCTTCTTTCCGTACTTGTTTCTCTCCATTTTCTGGCAACTGGAGCCCACTATATCGTTGTTGGTGACGTCCATGGCATTTCCGCTTCGTCTGTCTGCCGCGCCATCAAAACCACTGTCGCTATACTTTCTGGAGTTGCAAGAAAGAAGATCCAGTTCCGTCGGGATTTAGATGCTGTAAAGGCAGAGTTCTTCTCCATTGCCGGTAAGTAACTCCCTATCCATACACAATTGAGATATTCCCCAATGTTCCGGTGACAAAATAATGTTCATTACCATGCACATGTTAATATTTCTTTGAAACTGTTTACTGTTCTGATGAATAACATTCAAAACAAACACCTTTAACCTTCGATCCCTGTCGCTTATGACGTAGCCAATCGCGACTGCATGAGATCGATGATTGAACGCCGATAAAATTTAACATGCCTGGTAAACGCAAGTTATTGCCTTTATATGTAAAGCAATGTCCAAATACTGACATATATAACGTAGTTATCAAACAAATAATCGTTTTCTAGTGCCACTTCACTCAACTTATGGTATCATTCTAACGTAGTTTGACGCTGTATCATACTGAGATAAGTATTGGCATTTGTATATCCTATTCATAAAAAACTGTAATTAATACTGCCATGGATCCGCATGCATGAAAATAAAATCATACGCATGCGCATAACTGAATGTTATGACAATGTAAACTGAAATAAGGAAGTAAACTAATTGTGTTTAATTATTGATGGATAGTGAAATACAAATGTTTGATATTGAAAGCATTGGAAACACGCATTAATATTGTGTTACACGGGAATTTATATATGTATCATAACCCATACAACGTGAAATAAGGAACAAGCAAACGGTAGGTAAACAATGTCGGTTTTAATACATGTACTGTGATCGGAGTAGCTGATGAATTTGAATACAATGAAGTTGTCATTTCTGAATATGGTTTAAGTACAATATCTTTCAACAAAGTTTACATAAACGTTTGATTAGAATCAAAATGTGAAGGAAATATTTTAGTCAAAATATCATATTTATATACTGTACGTAGATGTGCATTGATTACATTTGTAGATATAAATTATATTGTGGATGAAATTGTCGATATAATCGCATATACCCCGCCACCATTCCCACCCAACTCTTAGTTATTTACCCATTCCACTCCATAGCTGTAAATGGATTAAATTTAAATAATATTTTTTTTCTTCATTTCTTAGAATATTTACACATGTTAATTGGAAGTTTGCGTTTTCAGGATTTCCAAATGTCATTGGACTGGTGGATGGAACCCACATACGAATAAATGCCCCTCACCAGTATGAGGAGGACTATGTAAATCGCAAGGGCTATCACTCTATCAATGTGCAGGTGAGAACTTACATACTGATACAACTGAAAATGATATAACTGTCTGAAAAAAAGATCATAAATGTTTTGTTGTCAATAAATCTTATAGATGTTCTAGTTTTATACGAAATGTAATGGTCATCCTTACCAAGCTGCAATGTTGTATTTGTAAATTGTTTGGCCTTAGCATGTAGCTTATAACAACTTTCATAGTGTACTCACTTGCCTTGGCAATGCCAATGGTGATAGTATGATTGAAAGTTCTTCCTGTAAATTTCATGGTTTTAATAACATATCAGTGGTCGAAATTAGCACAAGCATGCAAGCCACGCACTAGTAAAATGTCTTCCGGGCTTGCTCAAATTCTGAAGTTTATATAGCAGGGCTTGTTCAAAAACATGGTTCCATGCAATATAGTATAAGAATTCGGGTTTGTTTATCCGAAAGTCTAATTTCAATGAATGACATATGAATTTTTGCTCTAAATGTACTTATATCTTCACTAGTACACTCCTTGCAATCATGCAGAAGAAACACTCACTTTTCATTGTAATACTCATTCTTTTTGTTCAAATGAACAACTGGACTGAAACATAATCAGCAATTGTCATTGTATTTTCAGATGGTATGTGATGCTGGGTTCCGGATTCAAAATGTAGTTGTGAAGTGGCCTGGAAGTGTCCATGATGCCCGCATATTCCGGCAATCTTCCTTATGCCTGGATTTGGAAAATGGTAAATGAATCAATGCTCGTGTATTTCAATGAAAATGCATTTTTCTCTTACTTTGATGTCTCATTTAATGTCATATAACCATACAAATACACACATTTTCTGAGTTTAAGATTGCCAGGTATATTTAAATGGTAATACATAATTTAACAGTGCGTTTGTTAAAGGAAGTTTGTAAGTAGATTATTTCCTAAAAATGGGTGAAAACTTTCAGTACTAAAACTTCCATAATCTTGAAATTTTCATAACATGTTGTCAATATTTCTGTTAAAATGTTTTCAATTTGAATCATTCTTGATGTAAAATGATTTTTATTATACAAATCTGTGATTTTTGCAAAATAAAATTGTTGTTTTTTTTAAAAAATTAACAAAGTAATTGAAAAAAAAGTTAAAAAAATATTTGTATATGGTACTTTCAGTAAAATAATTGATGGACATAACTTCCAGTTTCATATTCTTAAAGCTGCACTCTCACAGATGGAACGTTTTGACAACTTATTTTGATTTTTTTGTCCTGGAACAAGCCAACTTTTGAGAAAATCCATGTAAACCATTTATATAAGACTGCTGACAAAAATCAGATGGCAGATTGTTCAAAAATTGATATTTTATGCATTTTTCTTAAACCGTTAGTAAGGGTTTAAGTAATAAAACATTAATTTTGGTACGGAAATATGAAAATCTACGATCAGATTTTTTGTCAGCAATATTATATCATTGGTTTGCAGATATTTACGCCAAAAAGTTCAACGTTCTGATTCGCAAAGTAAACGAGTATCTATTTTCCCATATCTAAATGTATTATAACCAACTAATCCAATTTATATATATATATATATATATATATATATATATATATATATATATATATATATATATATATATATATATATATATATATATATATATATATATTTCACAGACCATCAGGGATCGGTACCAGCTATAAAGCGCTCGTCCAGGTCGGCTCGTGTAAAGAAAAACCTGCAAAACCTGCAAAACCATTTATGTCTGTTAACCAGCGTTATTGAGATCAATATTTACATGACATCCATGTCCACCTATTTCTAAAGATTTAATCAGGAGCATGTAGAACTTTTCGATTCGATGTAGTATTAACCTTCATATTCTTTGAAATAACGTTTAACTCTATCACGCTTATGATTTTACCTTATGAGACAAACAGCACTTTTATCATGCCTGTATAAATCAATGTAATTTAAACAACAAAGTATTATACTGCATTTATTCAACAGAAGTATCTGTAATAATATACATTCAAAGCGCAGGATCGTCGCAATGTACTGTCCGTCCTTAGTAACGTTGTCCTCCTGAAGAGTGATGACGCTTAACACTTGTTTTAAAGACATACGCAATGCAACCGGGGCTCATCCATCGCGTTTAGTTGCGGCCTTTCACAAGGTAGTCGAAAAATGCTCTAATGCGTTTAACTGATTGATTAAAATTCTCTTTGTCCTTGTAAAGCGTACACGAAGAGATCAAAGTTTCATTTCTTTCGAATTAAAATTTTGTTTGTGAAATTCATCTTTCAACTTGTAAATGCAGGCTCGCTGCGATCGCTTTCCTCATGTTATTGTACATGCATTACCTTATTCGTACAATGTGCACACCTGGATAACGTAGTTCACAATATACACATGCCTTGATGACGTAGTGTACAATATGCACATACCTGGATGACGTAGTGCACTAAATAAGACCGCACTTATCCGTTCCCCGTCCAGAGTAGTGGGTGTCGGCACACAACGAAATTGCACTTCTTGTTCTATGTAAAATCACTCCAGTTCACCACTTCATTATGAATTTGCAGAATAGATTTCAGCTATGAACACTTTGTCTGTTGATTTAACACCAGAAAACCATATCAAAATGTTTTCGTTTTTCTGCTATCAACATTTCTTTACAGTCACTATCTGTAACGTCCATGTGCCACAGTCATGGCCTAATCTCTGGGGTCATCTCTAAATCCATCCACCCACGAAAGAGGTCCTGCAAAATATCATTCAAAACCACATAATTATCTTCAAATATGATATAAATCATGTGTTAACTTGAAAATACATACAAGAATACAATGTACACATCATAAAATGCTACCTGAATGGAGAGAAACATTATTTAAGAATTACTTGAAGGGGTACTACGACCCGGAAACATTTCGTTGTGGGCCGACACTAGTGTTTAGCAACCTCTCTTATATTTATGTATGTACACGTAATACTTTACAATAATTAGAAAGGCAAAGATAATGCCTATATCAAAGGGAGAAATAGAAAATAATATTTTAACATGTTCAGAATACAATCAGTGTCGTTAAACAGAACATCCAATATGCCAAAACAGCTTTTCAGCCGATACAGCCTGAAGGTAAGAAACAAATGGTCATTTAGACTTGGACCTGGCTCCCAATCAAGAGCTTAATTAACTCACTAAAGTTGTAAACCCGGTGTATATTGAACACAGGATCCTTAATAAAAGCTGGTTATATATTGATGTTTTTTCTTTATAATTCAATTAAATTATAACACAATTTCCTTTACAAAAGACGCAGTAAGAAAGAATCAGTTGAGTAAACTAAAGTAAAACCAAGTTTAAGTGATTGAATTTCCTGAATAAAATAAGAAACATTATTATATATATTATCTAACGCTTAAGAATGTTCGACAAGTTATATCCTGAGATTGTTTCCTGGTGTCCTTGAGGTCAAAAGATCTTTCCTTTTGTTAGACTCGACCTAACTAACTCTTCGATAAGATGTTGTCATATTTCAAATTAACAACTCGTACCACGAATTTTTTTATAAATAACACAATAACTATACACCAGTATACAGTTCACCATAAACGCCAAAAGACAGAAGAAATCGTTAAAAGACATTGCAAATAAGCATGCCTTAGGTAACGGGTGCAGCGTGTGACCCCTAATTTCCCTGAATCCGCTAGGGGAATGAGTCTGTGCTATATACCATATAAGGTTTAGTTACATTTAAAAAGAATAATGTTTAATTTAGATAGATCAATCTTATTTTACGGGTTTTATTTAAAGAATGTATTCAATACTTGGTTTTACTTTTTTGGTATACCCATACGACGGATCTAGGGCGCTTTGTCGAATATAGTGGTTACGTTCAACCAATTTTATTGTTTGCATTAGAAACGGTTGATATTTTCAAATCATCCCCAAAATAATTACACGTTATCTAATGTAATGTTATGTTTTATAAGACTTTGATTATTTATTCGGTAACATTAAGCGCCTCCGAGTTAATGTGTTGGCTCCGGTAGAGCCCTAAAACTAACAGGACTTACTGCATCAACCAGATATATCGGGTAAAATAAAGGCGCAACCTTGTCAAGACAGTTTGATTGCTTATAAATAAGTGAGATTTCAGTGTTTATTATTTTAATTTCAGCGAGTGGTAATTTGGATGTATTTGACCGAACGTCTTTGTGTGTTTTCAAGCAGGATTGCCTTCGGCGCTCATACGTTTGTTATGTTGCATGGAACAAAAATAGGCACAAAAATATTAAATCGGATGTATCGAGTAAAAGTCGAATTGACATGTGAACATTTTGTAATGAATTACATTTTAGAAGAGTAATGTAAAAAAAATCGTTTAACATCTGGCGTTTTAAAGCCATGGAATTGATTGTAAATTCGAAATCGCGAAAAAATGATAAATTATTAACAATATGGAGCGGATGCATATTTCTATCGGGGTCCTTGTGATAAATGAATTATAATCAAAGGTAGATACTCAATATAAGTATATTTCTACTTGTATAATTGACTTACCTTACTAAAATATAGTATAGCTTGATTGTTATGAATTCTATAAGCTGATATATTTACAATATTAGTTCAGATTTGGATCCAATAATACCATGGGTAAGAGGCGGGTATTATATCACTCTGACTATTATCTCGTAAGGGTAAGACTTGTGTTGTGTCATATTCCTTTAAATGTACACTACGATCTTCAATGTTTGAAATTCATGATATCTTTGTTCTATTATATACTTGTAATGAACACGAATATCATATAAAAGGTTTTGTCTCGGATCAGTTCAATATTAGGCCAACATAAAAGATCACAATGATTGCGCTGGTACGATTCATACAGAGATTAAACTGATTCGGAGTACACAATGGGCATTTCTTTTACAGGCATTTAATATCAGTCGACCTGGTTATTAATGTGTTTTTCTCACAAACAATCCTTTTAAAACAATTGAGACATGGTAAAGTATCTGTGCAGAATTGGCATTGTAATGACATAATGACGATAATAATTACACTCACGCGAAATTTGATTGAAGTCTTGTCATAAAACAATGCGTTATTCAAACAATCTATAAACGTTTTCTGGATCCGTGTATCTCTCAAGATATTTATCGATATATCAAAATGAACGAATGAATGAACAGATATAATTGTATACACTGAATGACAATACCAGCTGGATTGTCGCATTACAAAATGTGGAATCTGGAAAGGGTTATCATATTAAACTTAATTACAATTTATTTTAATTGGTTAATGAAGTGGTATAATTGGTAATATAAAGCGAGTTGTCTTCTACCATTGCCATTTATTCTGTATTGCATTATTTGAATTTAAAAAATAATGACTGAACGTGTTTTGTTTCGTTTGTTTGTATTATTGTGAATTATTTTAAGTATATTCAACACCATGGAGATACTCAACTGATGAAGGCACATATTAGGTGGGTACAACCTTAAAGCAAGACACGGATATGGCGGTTGAATTCTGTTTTATTTTTCAAATACAATTGAGGGTATTAGTATAAAGTAATGGTGTATCACTTTGTAAAAACAACAACAACATTTATTTGTGTATATTTCATGATTTTTCTTCATTTTCTATCGACCTCTAATGTCAGAAAGTACAGTATTGTTTTATTTTTGTCATATATGTTATTGCTCATTGTTTTCATATTTCCAGATATCCCCAACTGCAGGGTGTGTAATGATGGGATATGCCAGCAGTGCGCGAACGGGTACAATTTCAACGATGGACAGACATTGTGCTGTAGCATTGGTACGTTAGTTTCTTATATTGGCTGGGTTGATTTGGATGACAGTTTCTTCTGTGAACAAACACTGTTCTGTAGAAGTGGTACATGCGAATTTTTCTATTGGCTGGGTTGATTTCGGTTACAGTTTTAAAGCTGGATGAACGCTGTTCTATTGCACTGGAAGTTGATTGTTCTTATTCTGGCTTCGTTGGGTAGCTCATAGTTTCTACGCTTAGCGAGGGCTCTGCAGTGGTCTGTTGGCTTTCTTTATATATTGGCTTGGTAGTGCGAAGTTATAGTTTGATTGATGTATCAACGCTGCGTTGCAAATGCTGTATGTGTCTATTCGTATGCTGGTTTGCTGGGGCTGAACAAGCCTTTTCATGTAACAATGGTATGTTGGAACTCTTTTATTTCCTTGTTTGAGAGGGTTCCAGTTTCAACGCTGAATAAAGCCTGTGCTATAGTGATGGTAGGTATAAATGTATTTTATTAGGTTAATGATTTGGCAGGTCATATTTTCAATGCTTTCAAAACTCTTGTTACCTCATTTTATGATCTTCTTTAACAAATGTGTGAAGTATTAAGTGAATTGTATGAAGGGTATTTGAGTTATAAGAAAAAATATCAACTTGTCCTAGAACCCTAACCAGACGCCGACACGGCTAGTTTCAACTTTGACCTTACGCTGTGCTGTAATGGTGTCATGTATGTATTCTTATATTGGCTTGATCGGGCGGGAATACCATTTTAATGGTGAACATCCTCTGTCCTATAACAATGATTTGTCTGTATTTTTGTATTGGCTTGATCGGGCGGGAATATCATTTTAATGGTGAACTTCCTCTGTCCTATAACAATGATTTGTCTGTATTTTCGTATTGGCTTGATTGGGCGGCGGGAAAACCATATCATTGGTGAACTTCGTCTGTCCTTTAACAATATTTTGTCTGTATTTTTGTATTGGCTTCATTGGGCGGGCATACCATTTCAATATTTAAGTAGAGTTATGCTCAGTTGTATGTCGGGTTTCTAATATTTGTTACACAGGGTGTGGTAAAATTCCCCTCGTTGTACGAATGTCATGCTGTAGAAGTGGTATGTGGACATTCTTAGATGATGGGACGGGGTTATAGTTTGAACGCTATAAAAACTGTATGTCTAAACACTGTTTTGACAAGATGAGGTGGGACTTGAGATTGTACTGATGTGCTATGGGTATGTGCTTAATCTGTCTAATATTGGTTCCGAGCTAGTGCGGGATTTATTTATGTTTTACTTTTACCTTTCCTTTTATTTGATTAAAAAGGAAGTTGAAAGTAAATAGTTAGTTTGGTTCGAAATTAATGGTGTCTACCAAATGTGATATTTGAGAAAATGTACTTACCGTATACCTTAAGGGTCTTTAGCCGTTCTGTACATATTTGCTATTATTTTTTCAGGATGCAAAGATGACCAATACGGATTTTCGTTAGACCTCTTTCTTCATAGGGTGTAGAACCGGCTTTTACCGAAGTCAGTATCGCAAGTTTATGGACAAAATCGAGGTACGGACTTGTTGCGCTGATTGAATGGATTTGCACTGAATATATACTAAATACTTGTATAAAGCTTCAGTTGAGCAATTTCTAGAATTCACACAAAAATCAGTAAATTGAGTGAGTTGTTCAGTACCAATTTCCTTTTTCGAGGTCAGAATAAAATATCTCATCGTATGAGGCGTCACATGGATGATAGGGATTTAAATTTCAATTGATGCTATACATCTAATTTTAGTGTAAGCTAGAAGTAACTTCGCGTGTACATTGATCTAATCACTCTTTATTTATCAATTAAGGGTGTGTTATTTCAAGAAAATTCAGACGCCATTACATAGGTTTATCATATTGTATATGCCCAAAAATTAGACAAACCACTGAAACATTTATTTATATGATTATTTATAAAGGCTCAATCATTCAACATTTCGAAATATTAAATATATAATAAACGCATTCATTGTCGACTTCTATTACTTTAGTATTTACATAAGAAACAAATACACTAAGTGAACGTACTGGATTTACTCGTCTAAGGTTTTAAATAAAAACAGATGAACGTACTGGATTGACTGGAAAATATAATCGAGTATACAAACAGGTAAGCGTACTGGATTGACTGGTCAATATGATCGAGTATAAAAACAGGTAAACGTACTAGATTGACTGGCCGTTTAGATCATATTTACAAACAGGTAAACGTACTAGATTGACTGGCCATTAAGATCATATTTACAAACAGGTAAATGTACCGGATTGACTGGTCAATATGATCGAGTATACAAACAGGTAAATGTACCGGATTGACTGGTCATTGAGATCGAGTATACAAACAGGTAAACGTACCGGATTGACTGGTCATTGAGATCGAGTATACAAACAGGTAAATGTACCGGATTGACTGGTCATTGAGATCGAGTATACAAACAGGTAAATGTACCGGATTGACTGGTCATTGAGATCGAGTATACAAACAGGTAAATGTACCGGATTGACTGGTCAATATGATCGAGTATACAAACAGGTAAATGTACCGGATTGACTGGTCATTGAGATCGAGTATACAAACAGGTAAACGTACCGGATTGACTGGTCATTGAGATCGAGTATACAAACAGGTAAATGTACCGGATTGACTGGTCAATATGATCGAGTATACCAACAGGTAAATGTACCGGATTGACTGGTCATTGAGATCGAGTATACAAACAGGTAAATGTACCGGATTGACTGGTCATTGAGATCGAGTATACAAACAGGTAAATGTACCGGATTGACTGGTCATTGAGATCGAGTATACAAACAGGTAAACGTACTGGATTACCTCGTCTCGAAGATTGTAAATACAAAACTGGTTAACGTACTGGATTGACTTGTCCTTAACGCAATACATTTTATCTACACTACCTTTCTGCTGATATCAGTATTTTTATATCATTTGTTTCGTTTTTGTTAAAATATTTATATTTACATCCGTACTTGAATTTCTGAACGATAAAAATTGAGTTCATTTTGCATGAACCAGTCGACCTTTCGTGACCTTTGTAGGCGGAGTTTGGCAACAAAGCAACGCTTTTATTGGGCGTAGTGATCTTACTACGATCTACTTTATTGCTAAATATAACATGGCACATGTTCTGTTGAATGCCGGCTTGTTTACATGTTTCTTTTGATGTTTTACGGAGAATTTAAATGAAAGCCATTATTTTCTAGAAACATAATTTGGAAAATGCTTTATTTTGCATTTGATAACCAAAGAACACACACTGAACAAGTAATAAAGACAAATTAAAATTGACACGGTTTTTACTACGGTTCGTCTTTAACAACTGTCAAAACAAACATGGCTGATGATACTAAATTCGGCGATTTCTTTCTAGGATAAATGTATTTGTTCGAACAAACATCTTAATAGTGACAATTCGAGAAGACTAGCACACAACAAAAAAATGAAATTATGACGCTATAATTACCTTGAACTGGTAGTGATCCATGAAAATGGGTCATGCATATGTAAAACATGAGTTAAAATGTATCGATAGTTCTCTTGATTAGAATGAACATATTACAACAAAAATCATTATAACCTCCACATATTTAACAGAAACTACCAAATGATAAAAATAAATCTTTGATTATTTATTTATTTCTGCAAATTACTTATGGACTATGTATTATGCGGAGGATACAAAGACACCCAGCCAAAACACCAAGGGCGACAAGTGCTCTTACCATTTACATTCGCTCTTCACGTTTTTTTCCCCTTTGTTGTAATAAAAGGCTTATTCTCAATCGCTATTAGGTCGAAAAAATAACAGATAAGAAGGGAAAATGTAAATATAAGGATTGATTCTTATTTTTTGTGCGTTCATGCAGTATGAACGCTCGGCCGCGATTTTGCATATGCACAAACCGCGCTATCCTTAAACGAATTTAATCGCATGTTACCAAAACAAAATCACTTTGATTGTTCGGGTAAACGTAGGATAGTATATTTCACCAATACTTTAGCTAATTGGCATTTAACACGCACACTTACGCGATGATTTAAAACAAATCGTTTCTGTTCATAAAATGTCAATCTTAAACATTCGGTTGAATATATCGCGTTATGATTGAACACCAAGCGTCTCCATTAATTGTTTAGCATGAAATAGAACTTGAGAAATTTCAAAGCTATACTTTTTGGTTAAATTCCTTATCGTATTAAGTTAAATACACGGAATGATTTAAATGATAGGAAAGCATTGTTGGCAAGGTTACGTAGTTTTGTTGCAATTATTTCAATTCACTTATAACAATATTCAAAGATTAATCTTGAATAAAAAATAACCTCCTTGGCTTAAATGGCTATGATATAAATAATAAACAAGACCACTGTGAAGACTGATGTATACATGACACGTATTTTTTAAAGTTGTCTTTTAAATACACTGTCTTTAAAATCGTTGTCTTTAAAACGTCTTGTGACGGTAAATTAAAACATTCATTTAACGTTTTGTAACGTCTTAAAGGTTGGCATTAAAACACACATTAACCGTCATGTGACGTTTTTAAGGTTGTTATTAAAATACACACTAACCGACTTAAACCAGTGACGAAAATATCTCTAGACTCTAAAACTCTTAAACCAGAAGAGAAATAATCCCTGGACTGTAGTAAAACCAATAACGGAAAAATCCCTAGACTCTATTTGAACCAATAACGAAAAAAATTATTATGCTCTAGTCAAACCAGTAAGGAAAAACATCCCTAGACTCAAGTTTAACGAAACATCCATATACTATAGTTAAACTAGTAAGGAAATAGTCCTATGCTCTAGTTAAACAAGTTACAAGTAATCCCTAGGCTCTAGTTAAACATGTAACGAAAATATCCCTAGACTCAAGTCAAACCAGTAGCTAAAAATCCCGGATTCTAGTTAAACCAGTAACGAAACAATCCATAGACTCTAAATTAAACCAGTTACAAAATAATCCATAGGCTCTAGTTAAACCAATTACGAAACCGTTCCAATACTCTAGATAAGTTCTTAGAGAATGGTAAAATCAGTAACGAAAAAATCCCTAAATTCTTGCTTAATCGGTAACGAGAAGATGTGAGCGAAGAGCTTTCCCTCGCACTTGCTAGCAGGAATGCAGCGGAAGGTACCAGGAGTTGACGTTAGAGGGTTAACATTACGCTTTGAATATTGAAACGTCGCTCCTAATACCGGGACCCGAAAAAAAAACGGCCTTCACACGGATTTGAGATTGGCTGAATCTACGACCCCCTTCACCCGAATAATCATAGTAATATTTTTTTGCATTTTGGTGTATTTATGCATATTGTACATAGCGTATTCACTTGGACAGTTATGAAGGTAAGTGTTGGGGGTGGGTGGCGCTTGGAATGATTCGAGTAGAATGCCTAATCCTCTAAAGTTGAGTGACGTTTGAACATAATAATATTCATCATAGATAGTTTGGACTATCATAAATGAATCTCTTATATACATTTCAGTTACAGCTTATCGAATTGATATGCTATTTTTTTTTTTTAAATAATTTTGATATTAACATTTGACACGTATACACCAACCATGTCGAATCAAGCTTAAACAATAATTTAGGAATTCCGAAGTTGTTCTGGGGAGAATCTCAGTAGCTGAACATGGTAAGCTGCTAATACAGGTACAATACGAAAAAAAATCCCAGTAGCGAAACATGGTAAGTTGATTACACAGGTAAAATACGGGGACAATCACAGTAGCCGAAAAGGGTCAGTTGCTAACACAGGTACACTATAGGACAATCTCAGTGGCCAAACATGGAAAGATGCTTACAAAGGTACCATACGGGGTAACCCCCAACAGGCTTGGTTGCAAAAACATGCACGATACAGGGACAATATCAGTAGCTTAAATGGTAAGTTGTTAACATAGGAACAGTACGAAGACAATCCCAGTAGCGGAACCCGGTAAGTTGCTTATATAGGAACAATACGGGGAAAATCCCGGTAGCCGAACATTGTAAGTTGCTTACACAGATACGATACGGGGACAATCTCAGTCGCCGAACATGATAAGCTGCTAACACAGGTACATAACAGGGACAATATCAGAAGCGAAACACAGTAAAATGTTAACACTGGTACAATACGGGGACAATTTTATTTGCCGGACATGGCTGGTGGTAAACACAGGTGCAATACGGGGATAATTGCAGTAGCCGAACATGGTAATCTGCTAACTCCGGGATACAATACGGGGAAAACTCAGAAGCCGAACATGGTTAGTTGATACACAGGTACAATTCGAAGACAATCTCAGAAGCGGAAAATGGTAAGTTGCTAACATAGGAACAATATGGTGACAATCGCGGTAGCCGATCATGGTTAGTTGCTATCACAGGTTCAATAAGGGGACAATCTCAGTAGCCTAACATGGTTAGCTGGTAAAACAGGTATGATACGAGGACAATTCCAGTAGCCGAACATGGACAGTAGCTACCAAAGGTACAATACGGGGACAATCCCCAAGCATGTTTAGATGCTGTAACAGGTACAACATGGGGATGATCCCAGTAGCCGAACATGGTCAGTGGATAACAGAGGTACAGTAGTAGGACAATCCCAGTAGCCGAACATGGTCAGTTGCTAGCAAATGTTCAATACTGGGACAATCGCTGTAGCCGAACATGTTAAGTCGCTAACACAGGTACAATACAGGGACAATCCCATTCGTGGAACGTGGTAAGATCCTAACACAGATAAAATACAAGGACAATCCCAGTAGCTGAATATGGTCCGTTGGTAACAGAGATACACTCTTGGGACAAACTCCGTAGCCGATCATGGTTAGTTGCTAGAACTGGGACAATACAAAGAAAATCCCAGTAGCGGAGCATTGTGAGTTGCTAACATAGGTACAATACCGGGACAATCTCGGTAGCCGAACATGAAAAGTTGATAACAAAATCAAAATATGGGGACAATCGAAGAAGTCGAACATGGTAAGTTGCTAACACAGTTACAATACGGGGACATTCCAAGTAGCCTTACATGGTAAGTAGCTAACACAGGTGCAATATGGGAACAATCTCAGTAGCCGAGCATGGTAAGTAGCTAACACAGGTACAATACGTGGACACACCAAAAAGCCAAACATAATCAGTTGTTAACACTGGAACAATACGGGGACAATACAAGAAGGCGAAAACTGTTAGTAGCTATCACAGGTACAATAAAAGGAAAGTCCCAGTACCCAAACATGACAACTTGTTAACAAAGGCACAATGAGGAGTCATTCCCAGTGGCCGAACATGGTCAGTTGCTAACATAGGTACAATTCATGGACAATCACAGTAGCCTTACATATAAAGTTGCTACCACAGGTACAATACGGGGATAATCAAAGTTGTCAAACATGGTAAGTTGAAAACACCGGTACAAGAAAATAGAAATTCCCAGTAGCCTAACATAGTAAGTTGCTAACATAGGTACAATTCATGGACAATCACAGTAGCCTTACATATAAAGTTGCTACCACAGGTACAATACGGGGATAATCAAAGTTGTCAAACATGGTAAGTTGAAAACACCGGTACAAGAAAATAGAAATTCCCAGTAGCCTAACATAGTAAGTTGCTAACATAGGTACAATACAAGGACAATAACAGAAGACAAAAATGGTAAGTTGCTAACAAAGGTACAATACAAGAACACTCCAGGTAGCCTCAATGGAAAGTTGCTAGCACAGGTACAATACAAGGAAAATCCCAGTAGCTAGACTTGGTAAGATGCTAACACTGAAACAATACAGGGACACTCAGTAGCCTGACAAGAAATATTGGTAACACAGGTACAATACGAGTACATTTCCAGTAGCTTAACATGGTAAGTTGCTAACACTGGTAGAATACGGGGACAATCCCAATACATTACGGGGATGATCCCTGTAGCTGAACATGGAAAGTTGATAACAAAAGTAAAATACAAGGACAATTCCAGTAGCCATCATTTAAAGTTGCAAACACAGGTACAATAAAAAGGAAAATCAAAATAGCCGAACATAGAAAGTTGCTAATAATGGACCCATACAAGGAATATAACAATAGCCTTAAATTGAAAGTTGCTTACAAATGTACAACACGGGGTTAATCTCTGAAGCCAATCATTGTAAGTTGCTAGCAAAAATACAATACAAGAACAATCCCTGTAGCCAAGCATGGTAAGATGCCGAAAAAGGAACAATTCGAGAACAATCCCTGTAGATTAAGTGGAAAGTTTCTAGCACATATACAATACAAGGATAATTCCAGTAGCTAGAAATGTTTGTTGTTAATACAGTTACAATACGGTAACACTCCCAGTAGCCGAACATGTTAAGTTGCTAACACTGGTACTAGACTGGTATAATCCCAGTAGCCGAACATGGTAAGTAGCTAACACATGTGCAATATGGGAAGATCCCAGCAGCTGAACATGTTAAGTAGCTAACACAGGTACAATACGTGGACAATCTTAGTAGCCGGATACAATTAGTTGCTAACACTGGAAAAATACGGGGACAATCTCAGTAGCCGAGCATGGTAAGTAGCTAACACAGGTGCAATATGGGGACAATCCCAGTAGCTGAGCATGGTAAGTAGCTAACACAGGTTCAATATGGGGACAATCCTAGTAGCCGAGCATGGTAAGTAGCTAATACAGGTTCAATACGGGGACAATCCCAGTAGCCGAGCATGGTAAGTAGCTAACACAGGTTCAATATGGGGACAATCCCAGTAGCCGAGCATGGTAAGTAGCTAACACAGGTTCAATATGGGGACAATCCTAGTAGCCGAGCATGGTAAGTAGCTAATACAGGTTCAATACGGGGACAATCCCAGTAGCCGAGCATGGTAAGTAGCTAACACAGGTTCAATATGGGGACAATCCAAGTAGCTGAACATCGTAAGTAGCTAACACAGGTTCAATACGGGGACAATCCCAGTAGCCGAGCATGGTAAGTAGCTTCACAGGTTCAATATGGGGACAATCCCAGTAGCCGAGCATGGTAAGTAGCTAACACAGGTTCAATATGGGGACAATCCTAGTAGCCGAGCATGGTAAGTAGCTTCACAGGTTCAATATGGGGACAATCCCAGTAGCCGAGCATGGTAAGTAGCTTCACAGGTTCAATATGGGGACAATCCCAGTAGACGAGCATGGTAAGTAGCTTCACAGGTTCAATATGGGGACAATCCTAGTAGCCGAGCATGGTAAGTAGCTTCACAGGTTCAATATGGGGACAATCCCAGTAGCCGAGCATGGTAAGTAGCTAACACAGGTTCAATACGGGGACAATCCCAGTAGCCGAGCATGGTAAGTAGCTTCACAGGTTCAATATGGGGACAATCCCAGTAGCCGAGCATGGTAAGTAGCTTCACAGGTTCAATATGGGGACAATCCCAGTAGCCGAGCATGGTAAGTAGCTTCACAGGTTCAATATGGGGACAATCCAAGTAGCTGAACATAGTAAGTAGCTAACACAGGTTCAATATGGGGACAATCCTAGTAGCCGAGCATGGTAAGTAGCTTCACAGGTTCAATATGGGGACAATCCCAGTAGCCGAGCATGGTAAGTAGCTTCACAGGTTCAATATGGGGACAATCCCAGTAGCCGAGCATGGTAAGTAGCTTCACAGGTTCAATATGGGGACAATCCCAGTAGCCGAGCATGGTAAGTAGCTAACACAGGTTCAATATGGGGACAATCCAAGTAGCTGAACATAGTAAGTAGCTAACACAGGTGCAATATGGGGACAATCCAAGTAGCTGAACATAGTAAGTAGCTAACACAGGTGCAATATGGGGACAATCCAAGTAGCTGAACATAGTAAGTAGCTAACACAGGTGCAATATGGGGACAATCCAAGTAGCTGAACATAGTAAGTAGCTAACACAGGTTCAATATGGGGACAATCCAAGTAGCTGAACATAGTAAGTAGCTAACACAGGTTCAATATGGGGACAATCCAAGTAGCTGAACATAGTAAGTAGCTAACACAGGTGCAATATGGGGACAATCCAAGTAGCTGAACATAGTAAGTAGCTAACACAGGTGCAATATGGGGACAATCCAAGTAGCTGAACATCGTAAGTAGCTAACACAGGTGCAATATGGGGACAATCCAAGTAGCTGAACATAGTAAGTAGCTAACACAGGTGCAATACGGGGACAATCCAAGTAGCTGAACATAGTAAGTAGCTAACACAGGTGCAATATGGGGACAATCCAAGTAGCTGAACATAGTAAGTAGCTAACACAGGTACAATACGGGGACAATCCAAGTAGCTGATCATAGTAAGTAGCTAACACAGGTTCAATACGGGGACAATCCCAGTAGCTGAACATAGTAAGTAGCTAACACAGGTACAATACGGGGACAATCCCAGTAGCTGAACATAGTAAGTAGCTAACACAGGTGCAATATGGGGACAATCCCAGTAGCTGAACATAGTAAGTAGCTAACACAGGTGCAATATGGGGACAATCCAAGTAGCTGAACATCGTAAGTAGCTAACACAGGTGCAATATGGGGACAATCCAAGTAGCTGAACATAGTAAGTAGCTAACACAGGTTCAATATGGGGACAATCCAAGTAGCTGAACATAGTAAGTAGCTAACACAGGTGCAATATGGGGACAATCCAAGTAGCTGAACATAGTAAGTAGCTAACACAGGTTCAATACGGGGACAATCCCAGTAGCTGAACATAGTAAGTAGCTAACACAGGTTCAATACGGGGACAATCCCAGTAGCTGAACATAGTAAGTAGCTAACACAGGTGCAATACGGGGACAATCCAAGTAGCTGAACATAGTAAGTAGCTAACACAGGTTCAATATGGGGACAATCCCAGTAGCTGAACATAGTAAGTAGCTAACACAGGTGCAATACGGGGACAATCCAAGTAGCTGAACATCGTAAGTAGCTAACACAGGTTCAATATGGGGACAATCCAAGTAGCTGAACATAGTAAGTAGCTAACACAGGTTCAATATGGGGACAATCCAAGTAGCTGAACATCGTAAGTAGCTAACACAGGTGCAATATGGGGACAATCCCAGTAGCTGAACATCGTAAGTAGCTAACACAGGTGCAATACGGGGACAATCCCAGTAGCCGAGCATAGTAAGTAGCTAATACAGGTTCAATATGGGGACAATCCCAGTAGCTGAACATGGTAAGTAGCTAACACAGGTGCAATACGGGGACAATCCAAGTAGCTGAACATAGTAAGTAGCTAACACAGGTTCAATACGGGGACAATCCAAGTAGCTGAACATAGTAAGTAGCTAACACAGGTGCAATACGGGGACAATCCAAGTAGCTGAACATAGTAAGTAGCTAACACAGGTGCAATACGGGGACAATCCAAGTAGCTGAACATCGTAAGTAGCTAACACAGGTGCAATATGGGGACAATCCAAGTAGCCGAACATAGTAAGTAGCTAACACAGGTTCAATATGGGGACAATCCAAGTAGCCGAACATCGTAAGTAGCTAACACAGGTGCAATATGGGGACAATCCCAGTAGCTGAACATCGTAAGTAGCTAACACAGGTGCAATATGGGGACAATCCAAGTAGCCGAACATAGTAAGTAGCTAACACAGGTGCAATACGGGGACAATCCAAGTAGCTGAACATCGTAAGTAGCTAACACAGGTGCAATATGGGGACAATCCAAGTAGCTGAACATAGTAAGTAGCTAACACAGGTTCAATATGGGGACAATCCAAGTAGCTGAACATAGTAAGTAGCTAACACAGGTGCAATATGGGGACAATCCCAGTAGCTGAACATAGTAAGTAGCTAACACAGGTGCAATACGGGGACAATCCAAGTAGCTGAACATCGTAAGTAGCTAACACAGGTGCAATATGGGGACAATCCAAGTAGCTGAACATCGTAAGTAGCTAACACAGGTGCAATATGGGGACAATCCCAGTAGCTGAACATCGTAAGTAGCTAACACAGGTGCAATATGGGGACAATCCCAGTAGCTGAACATCGTAAGTAGCTAACACAGGTGCAATATGGGGACAATCCAAGTAGCTGAACATAGTAAGTAGCTAACACAGGTGCAATATGGGGACAATCCAAGTAGCTGAACATCGTAAGTAGCTAACACAGGTGCAATATGGGGACAATCCAAGTAGCTGAACATAGTAAGTAGCTAACACAGGTTCAATATGGGGACAATCCAAGTAGCTGAACATAGTAAGTAGCTAACACAGGTACAATACGGGGACAATCCCATTAGCTGAACATCGTAAGTAGCTAACACAGGTGCAATATGGGGACAATCCAAGTAGCTGAACATAGTAAGTAGCTAACACAGGTGCAATATGGGGACAATCCAAGTAGCTGAACATCGTAAGTAGCTAACACAGGTGCAATATGGGGACAATCCAAGTAGCTGAACATCGTAAGTAGCTAACACAGGTGCAATATGGGGACAATCCAAGTAGCTGAACATGGTAAGTAGCTAACACAGGTGCAATATGGGGACAATCCCAGTAGCTGAACATAGTAAGTAGCTAACACAGGTTCAATATGGGGACAATCCAAGTAGCTGAACATGGTAAGTAGCTAACACAGGTGCAATATGGGGACAATCCCAGTAGCTGAACATAGTAAGTAGCTAACACAGGTGCAATATGGGGACAATCCAAGTAGCTGAACATCGTAAGTAGCTAACACAGGTGCAATATGGGGACAATCCCAGTAGCTGAACATAGTAAGTAGCTAACACAGGTTCAATATGGGGACAATCCCAGTAGCTGAACATCGTAAGTAGCTAACACAGGTGCAATACGGGGACAATCCAAGTAGCTGAACATGGTAAGTAGCTAACACAGGTTCAATACGGGGACAATCCCAGTAGCCGAGCATGGTAAGTAGCTAACACAGGTTCAATATGGGGACAATCCAAGTAGCTGAACATGGTAAGTAGCTAACACAGGTGCAATATGGGGACAATCCCAGTAGCTGAACATAGTAAGTAGCTAACACAGGTGCAATATGGGGACAATCCCAGTAGCTGAACATCGTAAGTAGCTAACACAGGTGCAATACGGGGACAATCCCAGTAGCTGAACATAGTAAGTAGCTAACACAGGTTCAATACGGGGACAATCCCAGTAGCTGAACATAGTAAGTAGCTAACACAGGTGCAATACGGGGACAATCCAAGTAGCTGAACATAGTAAGTAGCTAACACAGGTGCAATATGGGGACAATCCCAGTAGCCGAACATCGTAAGTAGCTAACACAGGTTCAATATGGGGACAATCCTAGTAGCCGAGCATGGTAAGTAGCTTCACAGGTTCAATATGGGGACAATCCCAGTAGCCGAGCATGGTAAGTAGCTAACACAGGTTCATTATGGGGACAATCCCAGTAGCTGAACATCGTAAGTAGCTAACACAGGTACAATACGTGGACAATCCAAGTAGCTGAACATAGTAAGTAGCTAACACAGGTTCAATATGGGGACAATCCCAGTAGCCGAGCATGGTAAGTAGCTAACACAGGTTCAATATGGGGACAATCCCAGTAGCTGAACATGGTAAGTAGCTAACACAGGTACAATACGTGGACAATCCAAGTAGCCGAACTAAGCAAGTTGCTAATACAAGTGCAATACAAGGAGAACTTCAGTACCCGAACACGATAAGGTACTAACACTGGTACGATACAAAAATAATCGCAGTAGCCGAACATAATAATTTGATAACACAGGTACAATACGGGGACAATTCAAGTAGCCGAACATGGTAAGTTGATAACACTACGAGGACAATCCTAGTGGCCGAACGTGATAAAATGCTTATACGGGTATTATTCGGGGAAAATCCGAGAAACCTAAAATGGTTAGTTGCTAACGCAGGTACAGTACGAGGACAATCCCAGTATCTAAACATGGTAAGTTGCTTACACATGTGCAATGCTCGGACAATCCCAGAAGTGGAAAAAAGTAAATTGCTTACACGGGTACAATACGGGTACAATCCTAGTAATCGAACTTGGTAGGCTGCTAACATAGGTGCAATACGCGGACAATTCCAGTAGCCACTATCAGTGATTACTCGAAACCATTGTGCTTAACTTAAATAATTCTAAAATTACTGCTTTTTGGGTTTTCAGACCATGGATTGCGATGCTGAAGTCCAGCAGGTGATGTCTTTGAGACTGTCCAGAGTATTGAGGGACATAGGCGTGAGCAAATATTTGGTTGCGCAGAGGAGGAATACATTCTTAAAATTGGAAAAACTGAGTCATTTAATAGACAGTACTGAATATAATATTAGGTGTGTCAATTATTTCGTCGGCAGCCAATCAGAAGGAACAACGACTCTAGGCATGGAATCAGATATAGATGCTATATTACGTGCAGATTGTTTCAGCGTGATAATGGATTGGGCAGAATGGAACCCAGGAAATATATGTCTTTTGGTAATAAAGAACGAACATTCTCCGCCCCAGCACTGCTGTCTGCAGATACTGAAACGTGATTGTCCATTGCCTGAAACACTGGACAATGCAAAATTGGAGGTCGAGGAGACAATGGACGGCAAGTTGCTGCTGAAAAACACTTGGATAGAGGCTAAAATGAAACAGGACTTTGGTCGTTTTTATAGAAAACAAGGGCCATCAAGAAGTTTTTCGAAAGATGCAGATCACATTTTCGCATTTAGCTACGAAAGACCGATTTTCGAATGCACTTTCCTATTTAGAAGACCAAAGCCTGGTCACTGGCCTAGACCTGCAATACTAGCGAAGGCACGTTTGTGTGAAACCTTCCTCGTCCCACAGGGACACGCTGAGAGTGATCAGTCAAAACTGGAATGGAGATTCTCTACGCCACTGATTGAAAGACTGCTCATGTTTGATCTTAATATTCAGAATATACAGGCGTATACACTTCTAAAGATCTTACGAAAGTCTTTCTTCAAACCCTTAGTTGGTGATAGACTAAGCACTTTTCATTTCAAAACTGCTCTATTGTTCACTCTTGAGACATATCCTCCCGAAATCGGGCAGGAACGTAACCTGCTGCAGTGTGTTATAAACTGCCTGAAAACTCTTCAACGTTGGTTTAAACATCGGCACTGTCCACATTACACGATATCGGGAGTGGACTTGTTCGTGGGGAAACTGCGAAAATGGGAGTTTCCTCTCCTGTCAGCAGTTCTGTCTGACATGATAGACAATATCATGCACTATTTGTTCCAAATAGAAATGGACCAGATAGGGGAAAGGATTGTTGGCGGTCCCAACGTTGTCAGGACAAGGTACAATAATGCGGTAGTTACAGGTTGGATTTGTTTTAAGTATTTTATTGAGACATTTTTCACTGCATACTGGAATTTGTTAAAGGAAAGGAAAGACATTTTAGAAATTCTGAACTATATCATACGAGTTCGGGAGAGTCTATCTGAAAGTGATATGAGAGTTGATTTACAGCACGCAGAAAGGTTTCTATACCAATATATTGCCACAATGATGGCATCCATGTGTCTACAAAGGAACCAGCTTATCCAACCAGGTGTATACCGTCTATATGAGGCCTCCCAATGGTCAGATCTCACCTCTAGCAGACTGAAGATGGCATCCATGATGTACTGCAGTGGTCAGTACGAGATGGCTAAATTGGTGTTGACCTACACAGAGGGACTGCTGCATGCCGATGTGCTGCAGTGGGGTCCGACGCCGGGAAGGGCGAGCCATGAGCCAACTGAGAAGTTTCGACAAAAGACTTATACGCTGCCTTTTTTAGAAGTGATAAAACGGCATATTGGATGCAGCGTTATGTTTAATTCATTAGAGGTGTGTTGTGTACCTGGGTTTCTTGTATACGAGATGCATAGAACGAATCGTCCTGAAGATTTTCACAAACGACATCCAATAGTCGATACCTGGATGGACCTGATAGTTATTGATTCCAAACCTTTTATGTTCTACCTGCAGTACCTCACATTCAGACAACTGGGTGAAGAAGAGAGAAGACTTGAAGCTCTAGCTAAGTTATACAATTACGTTTATGTTGAGAGTAGAGGACGTGGTCATATAGATACAGCCCTCCATGTACTTGGCCACTGCTATGAACTGGAGAACGAATATGATTTGGCATGGGCATGCTACAGAAAATCCCTCGATTTCTTCCCGTATAACAACGCAGCTAGGTGGCATATCTTGAGACTCCTTCAGTAGGCATGAGGAATACCAGAAAATTAGAAACACACAGCTTATCACCTAAACATGGTGTGGTATCTTCGAAAGTCCATTTGTTTGTCCGGTTAGCGCAGTGGTAAGCGCAGTCGTTTCTCACCTAGGCGACCCGGGTTCGAATACCAGCTTGGGCGCATGTGGGTTTGGTTTGTGGTCACCGTGCCGGACAAATGGGTTTTCTCGTGGTTCTCCGATTTCCTCCATAACACATAACAACAATATCGCGTAACATTGTGCCAACGAGAGTAATAAATATAATATGTAATTACTTATATATCAATCGTTGTAAAATGAATAGGTTTAATCTGATTTTTTGAGTGTTTGTTATCTTTATGACATTTTTAGAAATATTTAAAGTCATACAACTCAAATTATGAGAAATGTCTGAAGTAAACCATTTAACATATTAAGAGCTGTCTTACGTTATGCATATAATATTTTAAAAGTGTTTGGAGTAATACTAAAGTGTTTGAAGTAAACCATATAACATTTCAAGAAGTGTTTGAAGTAAACCATATAACATTTCAAGAAGTGTTTGAAGTAAACCATATAACATTTCAAGAAGTGTTTGAAGTAAACCATATAACATTTCAAGAAGTGTTTGAAGTAAACCATATAACATTTCAAGAAGTGTTTGAAGTAAACCATATGACATTTCGAGAAGTGTTTGAAGAAAAACATATGACATTTCGAAAAGTGTTCGAAGTAGACCGTATGCCGTGTTTGAAATAATGCATGCTACAAGAGTGCACTTGGTGACATTGTGACAATAAAACGAACTTCAGATGTTTCATTAATAGTTATTTACTAAGTTTCCATCTTGACATTTATGATTGAAGAATGCGAATGAAGAGACACATTCTAAACTGATATGATATTAATCGCTATGAATTGACTTGTACTTATTTGATATTAAACAGGTGTGCCAGTAAACGGGGTTTATGTTTAAACCTTTGGCTACTGAGCTTGTTTCTGTAGTTTTTCATAAAAAATATTGTCCTAACATCTAATAAACAAACATGTGAGTTTATTTTTTGACTTATGATTAATTTGAAAAAAAAGAAAACATAAACACACCCAATTCTGACTCTAAATACATTTATATAAAAAAACATTTTACTTTAAAGCTGCACTCCCACAGAGTGAACGTTGCGACAACTTTTTTAATTTTTGTCTTGGAACGACCTAATTTTTGCGAACATTTATGGAAACCAGTTATATAAGTCTGCTGACAAAAAAATAGATCGCAGATTATTATATTTTAGTTTAAAAATGTATGTTTTATGCATTTTTTTAAACCGTTAATAACGGTTTAAGCCATAAAACATTAATTTTCGAACGGAAATATGAAAATCTACGATCTGATTTTTTGTCAGCAATCTTATATCATTGGTTTGCAGATATGTACGCAATAATTTGCTCTTTCCAAAACAAAAAAAAAATATGAAAAGTTGAAAAAATGCTATATCTGTATATGAGAGTTCAGCTTTAAAGAAAGTCTCAATTCTTGTCTGCATTGCTTGTTATTTTTATGTTTAAAACAATTTAAAATTCAAGTGAAACTATTTTTATTCACAATAACTACCAATAATATGTTAGTTAACGAAAGTGTCAATAAAAGAAGATAACAATTATTTATTTTTCTTTTAAACTCCAATTTGGTTTCCATGGCATATGTATCTTTAATCAAATCTTATTCAACATCTATATAAAGCATCAGATTGAAACATCAAATGTAATACTAATATATAAATAACATGTCGCAACGGATTAAAACGAAAGCAGAGCCTATACTGTTTTTATTATAAGCATTATCATGTTAATTAAATATTGATTCCTAGTGTTCATATGTTCGTGCAGTATAAATATCCCTAGGCGATCTTGTATGACAAATGAAGGAGATTTGTATACGGATTTTAGTTTCAAGAATCCAAATATCGAAAGGATTTTGAAATGTGTTAAATTTAAAATAAAAAGAAATGCCTACGAAATTAGCATGAACGAGGGTTGTCCGGAAAGTTTTGAGACTGCATTCATAAAAAATTACCACTCATAGGATGTAATTAAAATTTTATCAGCTGTCAATCGTATCTCATATAAACAAATCCTGAAAGTTTCAACAATATACTACGAAGTGAACGTATACAACAAACATTACAAAAAGTACAGGTTACCAGCCACGGAGCACTTCGTTGTCTCATTGCGTCACGTCATTTACAGTTTTTCAAAATACGCTCCTTCTGCACGTACACACTTACGGTGAAAATCAACTCATTGCTTGAATATCTCTCCGTACCACCCTTTTATGATATTATGAACAACTGCTCTTTTTAGCTGAACGAATTCGTCAATTTCCCTCTCTGTCCTCCGCCAGTCTTCTTGTAACATGTCCTGCA